>NW_026849086.1:0-176549 GCF_030867785.1 Colletotrichum acutatum
TATCTATTTCTATTTTAATAGGTTAGGCTACTTTACTATACTCCGTATGCCTATTGCTGTGTGCTATAACTCGTGACAGCTGTAAACCATTGGAAATTCTTGATGTTGAACGTTGCTGCTTCTACTGGGCAATATGAAAGAAACCGATGAGCATGTATCACCTTACAGAGGGACTTGATAATCCTTACATCTAAACCTTGCCCGTGTACAAGTGTGTTATGAGATTTGAAGCACGGTTCACTTCGCTGCCGAGGGCACTGAGACACGTTGCGCCTCTGTTCTTACATAACACCACACTCCACGCGGCCAAATCGACAGCTCTCGACAAATCTTTAGAACATCAACCTCGTATGATTCTTATTTATTTATTCTAGAGAAAGAGAATCATGAATCAAGTTGTATGCGATGATCTGTCTGTCAGATTTCCAAAGTCATCGCCTTAAGTGCATACAGTACTCGAAACATAACTCAATGAAACTCGGGAAAGCAGAGGGATGTTGAACACCTTCGCGGGGAGATATGAGAGAGTTTTTAAGGAACTCAAAAGCATAAATGAAACAAATTTCCTCAGTTATGTGGCGTTGAGGCCATCTTAATCCGCAACGACGTGTTGAGACGTCACCCCTTGTGCCCACAAAAGCAATCTGTGATACCATTTTGTACCTTCGTAAAGTCCTTCATCATCTCATCAATAGTCACTCCCTCGACTGATTATCTCCTTGTTATTCTCACGCAGTAAAATGGTCTACTTCTGTTAGCATCCTCAACCACTTCTTGTCATAGTCTCATGTCGAGGGTTCGCAACTCACATGCTCAAATTGCGCGGACTGAGACCCCTTGATATCCGCAAGAGGTGCGTACGAATCGAGAATGCCATGAGATTCCAAAGATTTGAGCTAACAGAGGAGCAGGCTTATCAGCAATGTTTTCTCTTGCAAGGTACACGTCTGATACAATCTGACAGAGACTTACACCGGCCAAGTACCGATCCAAACCCAGACGATCGAGATACCGACGGCAAAAGACGATACTTCCAAACTGCTCTTTGATCGACTTATACAGACGATTCGCAGAGGCAAAGGGCAACTTGACCTGAGCAGGGGCATCGTAATCCAGCTTGTACCCATATATACCAACCTAATCATCACCATCAGTCTCCTTCCACGCAGTTCCAGGGCCGAGGCAATGGCAAGGAATCTCGAGAAAAACAGGAGAAACTCACATCGTCATACAATTTTCCACGCCCAGTCGTCCCAAACGTCTCAATTGCAAAGATCTCACCCTCCTCCATTTTGGTCTGATCATTGTTCTTGATAAACGGAATCGACTTGCCCGCATGGATCTGGTACCGCGCAATATCATGCGCGCAGATGTTGCGCACCGGCTTGACGGGGTACATCTTGCCGCCGACCTCGACCTCGTAGCTCTCCATCGTCTCCTGGATGGCGGCGCTGACGTCGCAGATGCGGACGTCAATTCCAGCGGTCTGCACCATCGACGAATCAGCGTTCTTATCCTCTCCAAAGAATAGGACAGTGAAGGATGTAAAGAGGAAAAGACAAACCTTGATCCCACTCTCCGTAGCATCCCTAACCCCAGCCAACAAACTATCCCACGCCGGATCAAAACTCATCGTAAACGCACTATCCACAATCCACCCATTCACATGCACCCCAAAATCAACCTTCATCACATCCTCATACTTCAGCACCACATCCTTCTGCCCCGGGTTCGGCGTGTAATGCGCTACCTCATGGTTAAGACAAAGTCCCGTAGGGAACCCCATCCCAGCCTTCAACGCATCACCCGCCACCAACCCCTGATTCCCCAGCAAACTCCTCACCCCGTCCTCGATCCCCGTAGCAATCTCGAGCAGAGTCTGCTTACCGGGCTTCACCGTATCCTGAACCCACTGCCGAACTTGCCGATGAACCTCGGCGGCCTTGCGGTAGTCGTTCAGGAGGCTCGGGTCCTCGAGGTGCGGGCGTGACTGGTACCGTAACTCCGCAGCCGTCGTGCGCGCGGTATTCATATCCAAGCCCGCACCTTTCTCCGCATCCCGGGCCTTGGTGTAAGCCTGCGCCTCACCAGCCGGGTACGAGCCCGAAGGGAAGAGGTCGCTCAGCGGCACCCTCGGAGGGTCAGATTGCTCCATAGCAGTCGCGCCGGCGGAAGCCTTCTTCTTCTTCTTCTTTCTAGGCTTTCGTTTCTTCTTCCTGGGTCCATCATCATCATTGTCATCGTCTGCTGCTGCAGCATTCTTCAGCGATCTGGAGCCAGCGACAACTTCATCTTCGTCATCATCATCGCCATCGTCATCGCCTCCGCCGCCGAGGCTGCCGTCCCCGTCACGGGTGAGGTGCACGCCGCGCGGCTCTCCGCCGGAGGAAATGCCGGACGAAGTGGGCCCGCCTGAACGACATCAATTAGCATGCTACTACTTAGTTATGAAGCCAAAAAAAGGCAGTGTTTCTTAAAACATTACCATTGCCTCCAGGAATCTGATCTTCGGGTGTCTTTGAACCCATTCCGACATGAAGCCTGTAAGTCGCGAGCGCGTTGTTGAGTTGGGGGCCTGCTTTCAGTCGTCAAAAGTGGGTGGTGGTGTAAGTTGGTGAGAAATGTGATCAGGGAAATATGAGGGGTCAAGTATAGCAGCTTTTTATGGCTGCAAAATTCGTTGGAGGGGGAATTTCCCTTGACCTCGTCAATCAAAGGGCGTCGAATGGAGTTAATCCACTCGAGCATGAACGCAAGTCGTGGCGTGAGATTTCTCCTGAGGTGAGAAGGTGAAGCCGAAGTGCATGGCAAGACTAAACGACGTGGGCACCATTTCCCGAGACAGACACGGAACGGCCTTCCCCAAACATCGTCGTCGCCAAAACTACCATTTGAAACCCCAAATCAACTACAGTACCAGTTTCGATACTCGCTTTGGATCGGGGATTGATCTTGACTTGCCCCATCCCATAACCTCTCCGAACTTGGGCCTGAGTTATTCAAGGTGATGCTGTGCATCCGAGCTTCTACCTCAAGTCATCACAAATCAATTACAGAGGCGACAGATAATGAATATGAAGAAATGGAATTCCGGCTGTCTACAGCATTACCGACTCATCATACCCAACCCCGTAGCCCAAGCCGTGTTTCCAGTTCATTCAAAAGAAACCATTCAACACTCAAACCGTAACCCGTTACCATTATATAGTACAATTACATGGACTCCGTATAAACATCACCCAGTCATTCATACGCCGTATCAACTTCGCCTAGTAGTGACGATGACGCCTGGAGCGCCCGGCGCCAATGTCGATGCGGCTCATTTCCTGCATCAAAGCCCACTCGTTATCGCCATTCGCGCCGCTCATGATAGGTAAGGGGACCTTGGCTGGGATTGGGGGCGCGCCACCATATCCGCCTCCAGGAGAGCTGCCGTACTGCGGTGCATGGTTCTCGCTGGGGTAGTCCCACGTGCTTGCCCTGGGGAGACGCGGTGGCGTAAAGTCGCTGCCATGATCTTGGTAGTTGTGCGACGAGATAGGGGCTAGAGGACTAGAGCCCGCCGGTGATGTTGTAGGCATAGCAGACATGCGCTGCGTCTTCTTTTGCAAGCGGTTACGACCTCCGCTCGGCGGTGTGCCCGGGATGTGGTAAGGATCCGAGCCGTATGTGACCGGCGATGCTTGAGACTGAGGCCGACCTGCAATACGCAGTTGCCGACGGCCAGTCGGGGGCATTGCCTGAGTAGCAGCCGGTGACACTCGTGAGCGGACAGAAGCCGTAGCTGGGGTTTTGGGTCCCTTAGGCTCGGGTTCCGGCGCCCATGTGTCCATAGGCAAGTGATCTGAAGGGTCAATCTCACGTCCATCGTGAGTGATGATCTTCTCATCGGGGTCCGGCCGTGAAACGTTGCTACTGGTAGCCGACAGCGATGGGTTGAGAGCATCGTACGAATCCGGCCCGAAGGGTATGCCGGAGAGTCTCCGATGGTCAGACGGAGGCGGCGCGGGACTAACAGATTTCCGCTTAATCGTGTGATGCGGGTTAGGTGAGGCTCCACGCGACCTCATGTGCTGTGGGGGCGGCTGAGGCGAAGCTCCTCTTCTATCCATTGTCATGTTCATGGGATTGGGCGATACACCTCTCATGGTGCCGTGCGGGTTTGGTGATGCGCCTCTTGCCATCATCGGGTTAGGGGATGCACCCCGACCTCTCATCGGATTGGGCGAAACGCCCCGTCCACGGTTTATGTCAGGCTGGGGAGCACCGTACGCCACAGAGGAGCGGTGGTTGTATCCTGGTGGAATATAGGACTGGTTCGAGTAGCTTCCGTCGTAGCCGAGCGGCTCACTGTGTTGTCTTCCACGAGTTGGGGTAGTCATGCTCTGATCAGTATAGCGCCGTTGTTGACGTCTCTCCTCGTAGATGCGCTCCGAAATCTCCTGAGAGGCGCTGTGGTCGACGCCTGGAACCAAAGAAGCTGGCACAGCGGGCATGCCGTGAGCGGTGATCTGCGTTCCTCCCAATTCAGACCTCTGCGAGGTGTACTGGTTCTGGCTCCGTGAATGCGAGTGGTAGGATGATCCGTCCATGGGACTTGGGGCGAAGTCACGAGAGGCAATAGGAGAGGCTTGTTGATGACGAACCATCTCATCGCCCCGGTACGGCTGCGGTGAAGTACTGTAGTGACCTGGAGAAACATTACCCCTGCCAGCGAGGACCAACTCGTCGCCTCTGGGCTGGTAATCTTGCTGGTAGTCTGGCTGCGGCGATGTGCTATAGTGACCAGGAGAAATGGCGCCTCTTCCTGCGAATACCAACTCGTCACCTCTCGGCTGAAACTCAGGTCGTGGAGAGGTGCTATATCGTCCGCCTTGACCCATATCGTCCCCTCGGCCATAGCTAGGCTGCGGTGAGTGGCCGCGTTGACGAGTTGAGCTGGCACTTCCCCTTCCGCTGATGTTCAACGGTGCCGGACTGGGAACCTGGTCGTATCCCTGGTCGTATCCCATTTCGTCATACTGTGGTGTATGGGAGTTTCGGCGACGAGTCATCTCGGTCGATTGATGAGGCTGCTGCTGCTGCGGTGGCGGCTGGTTTTGCTCTTGGCGGTAACTTGGCTCATCGTACTGGGGTGCGCGAGAAATCCTTCTCTGAGCATTGCTCGCAGCTGTGTTGGGCGATTCCGGCACATCTTCAACTGTCGGCTGCATAGACCTGTACTCTGCGTGGGCATCGTACGAGTGATGTCTCGGCGGCCCTGAGTCTTGCCGATGCTCTTCAGGAGCTGGCAGCGCGTTTGTGACCGCAGGTGCTGAATCAAAGCCACGGTATGTGGGGCGTCCAGGGTAGGCTGCCGTAGAAACAGACGCCCGATGAGCTTCGTTTCTGAGGACATCTTGCCTCATAGCATTGGCTGGCTTGGGAGGAGTATCATAGGCACCCCGCACGACCATGTCTTGTGAGTTCCCGCTGTTGTGGCGACTTCTGTGAGCGGGTGGAGGTGGTGGTCGATCGTCCTCGGCAGGCGAAGCATGGCGCTGGTCTTCCAAATAGAGCATATCACGCGGTGGCTCGGAGCCCTGACGGTAGTGAGCTTGGTTAACAATTTCCTGGGATGAGTATCTCGGGCTGTAGTCCCTTTCGTCGTAGTGGGAGCTGGGGCTGTCGTAGCGGTCATGTCTCGGCGTGTGCTGTGGTGTAGTGTCCACAGGCGGCAAGGCAGCTTGGGGCGAGTGTGCGTGCAAGTCCTGTTGGCTAGACCAAGCATCTGGAGCGGGGCTTGTGTTGTACTCGATAGCTTGCAACGGCGATTGCGTAGGTATCTGAGCGGGCTGTTGCTGTTTAGGACCCTTGGGCATTGGTCGGGACCCCGAAAGACTAATCTCTGAACCTGTTGGCGTAGGGATGTTCATTTCTTTGGGCCCTCTGGGACCTCCGGCTCGAGGCGGGGTTGGCGCCAGATCCGGGGCTGGGCCGGCGGGTGCTTCGCCCGTGAAGGGATCAGATGGCAGCGGTCGTCGCTTGATCTGCTTTCGGGGAATAGTACCGCCATAGTTCT
The DNA here is from genome assembly GCF_030867785.1 of Colletotrichum acutatum. Taxonomy (NCBI): domain Eukaryota; kingdom Fungi; phylum Ascomycota; class Sordariomycetes; order Glomerellales; family Glomerellaceae; genus Colletotrichum; species Colletotrichum acutatum. The sequence continues at coordinate 6,062 of NW_026849086.1, forward strand.
CGGCCGGCTCTGCCTCGACTGGCTTAGGCTTCGCAACTGGCTTCTCGGGTTTCGGTCGCTGGTCATAGTATGTGATCTCCATGCGGACTTCGCCAGCGTACTTGCCCTTGAACGCCAGGTTGCGCCAGATGTCGTTCTGGCCTCCACCCGGTACGATGATGTCCTTGAGGTCGATCCACGTCTCTCCGATGAGATCCGTTTTCTTGTCGTCGTGAAATACGGATACCTTCAGCTGGTAGTAATCTGGTGAGTCGTGTACGGCGAAACGAAGCTCTTGGTCCCTGAGAAGTCAGTGTCAGCAAGTTGTCAATTGTAGAGAAAACGACGTAGTGGAGAAGAAGAAGCAAAAATGGTTACCATCTGGGGGTTTGACCTCCTCGAATATCTGTCGTGGTTCTCTTTGCTTCCTTGCCGAGGCGGGCGGCACAGTAGGGATCTTGCTTTCCGATGGTCTTGCGGTTGGGCAAGTTCTTTGCGCGGTCGACAATAGCGACTAAAGTTCCAATCAAGGGACCGTCAACGGTGGGGTCGGCGAAGATTCCGGCCGTGTGCATCCCATTGAGGGGGTGGACTTTGGATTTGGGTGCCGCCATAGCTGCGGTGTTTCGGCGGTTGCTGTTTGCTGCGCTATTGTAATAAGTGGTTTGTTTACAAGTTCAAATCCGCTGTGACGATGTGAAGTCGAGGAAAAGGCAATAAACCAGGGCTGCCGATGAGCCACAGAAGCGAGAAAGAATAGCTCTTCTGATAGAAGCTATTTACATGTGGGTTGAGGGGCCTTTGGAGACGGGTATCAAAACAATCGATGTCGAGGAAAGCAGATGTGACGGTAGAGCGCACTGTTAGCAAGACGATAAACAAAAGATGAAGATCTTGACGACGAATAACGTGAAGGAAAGGAAAGCGAGGACGTAGTCAAACGTGAATCAACGCTTCAGTCGAGGAATGAATGACATCGGCAGCGGATGAGGTGGAGGAGGAGAAAAGAGGTGGAAGCATGAGAGAGTGTGTGAGATGAAAAGACACCGAGAGTGTGGTGGTGGTGGTGGTGGTGGGAGCGACACGGCCGGAGCTGAGCAGGTGCGGTGCGACGTTGGCGGGTGATGAATGATGTCGCTCCAGGATTGTTTTTGGCGGCGGGCGACATGGAACTTGCAAAAAGACCATGCCAATTGGAGGGCAGGTGGGGCGGAGTTGTCAATCCAAGGTTCCTTGCCCTACAATGTCTTGAGTGAAGGTACCTGGTTGGAACCTACACTTCCTGGGCTTAGCTCAGGACTTTGGGTAGACACCTCTTACAGCCCTGGACCTGTCGAGTTTCCAGGTATGAGCTGCTAACCTTCCCGTTTCCTGACTGCTAGGATGTTAACCGTCCAACCTCAGCCATCCAGAGTTTTACTATATGCGCCCTACGTTTGGCCAGTTCGGCTGGACTTAAATTGATGTAAGGTATCCATCCGTCAAGATGCTAACATTACAGGTTCCGTATCAGTAGTCATTGAAGCGTCTGCCAGGCGTATCAGGCTGGGTAACTTGACTGCGCCAAGGCACTCCCATCGGCCAAAATCCAGAGGTGGACCGCACTGTGCGTGCAGGGGCCGTCCCAGGGCCGCGCGTGTGGTGGCTGGGCGAATGAGGGGCGACATAGTCCCCACCTGCACTCCACCACAAACCTGAATTGGGGAATATGTTGTGGCTGGTCAGGCTGGGTGAGATGCCACCAAATGCTGCAACCGCTTGCAACTGTTTCCCTCCATGACAGGTTTTTTCCACCTTCTCAGGTACGAAAGTCCTCTAGGAATCCGGAGCTCGAAATCCAGGCACCATGAACCAAACAAACGCCAGAATCGGCCTTGCCGGGACCCGATGTGAGACGACGGACCAAGGAAACCGTCATTGTTTTTTTTTTCGGGGTTCAACATGTCAAGACAAGTGGGGTGGCAGCACCGAGTGACATTTGACTGATGCCTGGCAGTCTACATGCTCCGTACGGATACCTCCCCCAGACGAATGCAGATGAATGCAGAACCAACAAATCATGCCACTCTTGGTTCGGCACTCCATCTTGGGCCGTATTACTCCACGAGAAATCCGGGAGGCTGGTTATGTCTACAGACGTCCAGACCTTGTCTTTTTTTTTTTTTTCGCTCGCCCTCATCTCCAAGATTGGCAGGGCTTTCGATACCAGGAACCCCAGGACATCGAGAGGTTGTCTTCGACCGCTACAGGGTTCATGTGCCGTAGCACAGGGGTACGCGAGCTGAATAGCAAGGATTCGAGACTCCGAAAAGGTGCCCCTCTCAAACCTTTTTTCTCACCTTGCCGTCATTTCATCGTCTTTACCGCCGGCCATCTCGCCTCGCTTGACGACAAGCCATGTCGAAGATGCTACCCGAGCCCCCATCAATTGCTTCCCGTGTCTGCTCCGCTGGCCGTTTGCAGGGGAGGGATTTAGAGTAAAGAGTGACAAAGAGGAGAGGTCAATATGGCATTTTCGAACTGTGCCACTCGGATTACTCTATTTCTCACGGTATATCGAGGATTGGGCCCAAAGCCGTGACTCGCTCCATCGCCCGTGGGCACAGTACGGGGAAAATGCGTGCAGCAAAGACACCACAGACCGATGCAGACGACGTGGTCAAAAAGTTGAAACACGAGCTTGAGAGCGTTGCATACCTCTGCGCTGTCACTGCACCGCTTGCAGGCTATCAGATGGCTCTCCAAGTGAACAGGTGGTTGGTGTCTCGACTGAGGCAGCTAGACCTCAAAGTCTGACGTCTCTGGGCTATCATTGCCACCGCTAATCAACTTACCAGTGCGTTCGCCCTCGACATTTCCAATTTCCTTGGAATCCGACACCTTCATTCATACCCGCGGAGTTGAACGAAACTCAATCCGCGTCTTCGGCTCCAAGAGCACTCTATCCGTACGCGAGAAGTTCTGCTGCGGACCTCCCGTAAAGGCCCTCTCCAGCTTTAGCCAAGGCCCGCAGCTGCAAGCAGGGTACATGCACATCATCCCGGACTGAGCCTCACTGGCTGACGCGCTCAATGGGCCCCAACTCGCCAAAACGCCGCCCCAATGAGAGATTCACAATGGGATTAAAGGCGAAACAAGCAGGCCCGTCAACGTGAAGCATTTCCCAGAAAAGCCCGAAACCACCAATCACAAAGCTTCAACTTCCGCGTTCACGACATCATCTCTGGCTCTACGGCTCCAAAGGTCTTGCCGCCAAGAGCTGAACGCTGACGACTACCCGTCTTTCCCCTGCGGGACCAAAATAGAAGCACGAGAATTCAAAAGAACCACAGCGGATCGATCGGCCCGTCACTCGTCTTGTAAGCTTTAAACACATAAAGAAGAATTCGCGATCTCGCCAAATTGAAAAGATCACCCTTCACAGTGGGGTCCGGTAGGATGATCACCTCACCCTAAGGTAGGCGCCCAGATGCATCATGTTCTTCAAGAACTCCCCGTCGGCATATCACTCCTCCGCATCCAAGACGTTCTGAAGACTGAGAGAGGCTGTATCGTATATACTTACATATTCCTCCGTGAGGGATCGCGGGATTGCGTACATCATTACGACTCTCCAGGAATGTTGGCCAAGACGTTCTAGACGCTCGTCCGTCCACGCAATGGCATGTACAATGACGATGAGTCTTGGAAAACCCTCAAAATCCATTCTCGGACAACGAGGCATATTTCAGTTAGAGTACCAGGTAAGTAAACATGCATAACACGTAAGTATGTCTCAGCCCCAACAACCTCAGACTCGTCTATCTCGCAGAGCCGCCACACAGAAATTCAGCCATGTTTCGTTTCTAGCTCGCAGACGTTTGGTTTCGTCCGCTGTACTCGGACCAACGGTCAGTGGGCAAAGCCCGTCTCTTAGGGTTCTACTAGCTTTTGAATAGAGAAAACAAAGGGCGCTGCTTGACGTTGCACAGTGTCCGTGTTTTAGTGCCCTTTTTCTTTGCTTCTCTTGGAAACAATTGAAAGCCGCTAATGTAGTTCGTCTGGTCTTCTTCTTTTCTCCCTTTCTGCTTCTTGGGGGAAAGCTTCTGGTGCAGCTACCAAGCCTCGTCTCACTTTCCATAGCAACCGACCTGAGCTAGTGAATTTTTCTCTTACTGCCCGCATCGTTGCTGTGGAAAATACGTGGTGCGCCAACGGTTTTTGAAGCCATCATCACCACCAGTTCCACCATGAGATCCAGACGATGCTTTATCGAATTGAAGCCTCCCCCTTGCCTTGATCTAGCTCGCTTCTCTCTAAAACCCCCTATCTCGTCAGGTTGAAAATATGACTCGCCCTTCTGTTGAGGCGGCAACTTCGTGATTGGGTTGCTGGATTACTGCAGTCATCAGCCGAATCTACCCCCGTTCGGGTGTCTTCTCTGCCTGGACTCCAGCACCCTACCTCTGCCCGATCACCCGGCTCATCGCACCCGAAGCTTAGGCACGACACCCGACTCCCGCATTTCTCGGCCGGGTTCGACCCGGCGTTCGCCCGGAGCGGGAAGAGCGCAGGGGGCGTGTAGTAAGGCTCACCGAAAGACTCCGTGCAGAGTACGTCGGAGCCACAGAGCACCAATCTAGCTCCCATTTACGTCATTTCCACTCCGATATTGGATCTGTGAAGTTCTCTCAAGATCCCAGCTTCATTAACCAGCAACGATCGTCTTATTCTGTCCATTGTCATCGCCGCCCAGAATCTCAACGTTCGTACGCACTGTAACGCTGGAGTCTCGGGCAAGCTTTCAGAAAACTCCAAAGCCTAAAAGTGGATTCATGGATCTGGCTGGGCATCACCGAAGGGAGGCTGGGGACCACTTGTAAATAGAGTTTTTTCCACACATCACATACTCATCCAGAGCAGACGCTTCCCCGACTTTCTACTTCGAACGTAGTACTGCGGAGTAGACTCCGGAGGGGAGAACTTGGGCTAGGCTTGGGTAGACAGCTTCGATGACGCGCTGAGCTCGCAGGAGGGATGTTGCCTGTAGCTCACCTCAGCTCAACTTTGCGAAGTACCTGATATTACTGTTTCGTAGTGAGGCTGCAGGTAGTTGGGCACCAAATCCATTACACGGCATCGACTGCCTGAGCGTGATTTTATGGCCACACAAGATGGTTCACAAAAGCTCGGGAACGCAAAAGGTTGGGCATAGTCGCCATGCCACTCAGCGGACTCAATTTTGGCCCTGATCCAGTTTCCCAACGTCTAAAGACAGTGTCGTAAAGCCAACTTCAAGAGGCAAGACATGATTCTCCCAGATGATTTCCGATTAAATGAACGCTCCACCCGCGTATCTCCAGCATGGGCAGGTGTGAACGATGAAAAAATTCGTACCCGGTCCCAACATGTCATCCCGAACGGGCACATAACATACCTACAGTAAAGTCCAATTGCGCCCCCTCAATCTTTCCATTCCAAGAGCTTGCCAGCTTCCAAAACGCCAACCATGTCGCCATGGTCCAAAACAGCCAGGAGAGAGTCCGAATTACAAACGTACTCGCCGTCATCCGCGGCGCCTTGCATGCTTCTCAAAAAGTCCACGGCGCGACGTATCGTCGTACCGGAGGAGATGGAGAGCATCTCTGCCCTCGAAACCAAAAGATGCGGGATGTCTCTCAAAGATCGTGTGAAGTCCACCGTTGCCAATTTCCTGATGCGGCTCGGCGATGCCACAGCGTCGCCGACTCGAACCCAGCCTGATGGCGAGTCGTAGGCGGCCCGGAAGAGGTCCGCACCGACGCTGCTATCTACGCAAAGGTGCTCCGAGTCATCAATGTCCACCCAGGGAATAGCCAAGTCCAGGATTGTCTGAGGTTTCCGGAAGGCGGCCCCGATCGCACCACCCGGATGGTTCTTGGAGAATACCTGTGCGACGCTCGGGTGCAGCTCCTGCGCGGCGGCAATGGCAAGCGCATCGCCGACGGCTAAAGCGACCGTTGTGGACGTTGTCGGAGCCGAGACACCAAATGACGATGTCTCACTCTCATGAACTGGTGCTGGAAGAAGGATCGTGTCTGGTCGGAGTTTGATAAGCTCGCACGTGTCAGGTCTCGTATGTCCGGTGAGAATGACTAATGATGACGGCTTGTCCAAGTGTGGTAATAGGCTGAAAAGTTCGGAGGTCTTTCCGGAGAATGTGATGAAGAGAAGAATATCGTGCTTCTGGATAATGCCCAAATCGCCGTGAAGCGCGTCAATCGGGTTCAGGAACACGGATGTGAGTGAAAGGCTATTGAATGTCGCAACAAGTTTGTTCGCAATGTGACCAGACTTTCCGACGCCGGTAATGATGAGCTTTCCCTTCTCACCCTTGTGCCGTGTAATGGCTGCGACTGTTCTGTTGAAGCCGTCCCGAGCGACGGGATCTGTTTCGTATAAGTTGGCGACTGATCGCAATGCTGCGGCTTCTGTCTTGAGAACGTGTGTAGCGGCATGAAGTCTGTCCTGGACTTTGACGGAGCTGTCGTCGTTCTCGGGAAGGTCGTCGGGCGATCCGAGGCTGAGCTCTTCCAATTCTTCCAAAAAGTCGTCTTCTGGGGGTGAGACTGGTGGTGAAGGAGGCGAGGGAGGGGGCATTGAGTCGCAGTGGTTTGCGCCAAGCACAAAGACTGCGCTATTTTGCACTGGCCGGTGCTCCATGTGATGGCGTTGATCTCCCATATTGATAATGCGATGTCGTCCTCTTTTTGAGCGGTAAGTACCACTACCAATTGCGCTTCGTGTATGGGCGCAAAGATCTGTATCGTCGCTCAGCAAGCAAATCGTCAACTTCGTTATCGTTATCGATCAATGGAGACCAGGTATCCGCCGTGGTCCAGAATTGTGCGATAAGCTCTTGCTTCGAGTTCCTGTGTCCATAAAGCGATGGACACTTCTGCGTTTGAAAAGTACCGAAGCTGGGCTTGAATCACCTAAAATTGAGTCGCGGGGAGCAGCAAGAGTCAAGATCAAGGGTGTGAAAGAATTCCATGACGTTCAAGATTCGCAGCTCGGGGGATTATGGGATTTTGTCCGAAGCGCGCGGCCAAGTAAAAGAGGAAGAAAACAAAAATGGACTACGTAAGTTATTGTAGAGAGACCGAGGACCCTGCGCTGAAGCGAGGTGACCTTCCCAAACTCACCTTAATTGCTGTCCCCTCCATTCGGGGCTACCCTTGACTTAGCTTCAGGCGTTGTGGGTAGCTCGCCCCGATCCGGTTCCTTGACTGGCCGATAAACCCATCTTTGGTGCGGCATGTCGCGCGTTGGAGGGATGGCTCTGCATGCCCTGCCTCTGGCGTGATCGAACGAAGCGCGGTGAATGGTTCCCGAGAAAGCATGGGTTGGTAATCAGATCCGGGAAGAATAGGCTTGCTAGCCAGGGACGACACAACCCTTCTTCCATAGGATGAGGATTGTGGACGTAGATGGCGCTCCCACCGCTTCCGGGCAATTGAGTCAGACCAGACAGACCGAACAAAGATACGGGCGATAAAGAGGCTTTGCCCCAAGCGCGATAGGAGGTCGGCATCACAAGCAACCCGAGCCTGGTCTTTCTGGTGGGGTTCCGCGAGTCTATGATCCCTCGATGTTTCTCAAGCATGGATTTTGGATATCGATGCGGCCTAGCCTCGCGATGATGCGTGCTTCTGACATATGCCAGAATCGACCACCCCTTGAAAATGAAGCTCCGAGTAGACTTTTTGTTATTAATTCCCGCTTGACCGCCTCAGCTGGCTACCTATTGCAGCTGCCTAGCAAAGCCGCAAAACATTCTAGAATACGCCGTTTTGCTATTGTTGAGATCGCAGATCGGATTTCTGCGGAGATTTCGGTCGAACTTTTTCTAGGGTAAACAGATCGCCCAGGGCACTCACAGCCAGCACCCTGGCCCCAAGCAATTGACAAGACCGCAAAAGGCCCGGTCTCCGCTTGATGGATGGAGCAGTGATCCGCTCTCGGTGCAGAGGATCTTGAAGGTTGCCGTGACTCTGCAATTGCAGAATTTCCAGCTGTCAGTTTGTGATTTGCGACACAAAGTCTTTCTCGAGGCGCGTGCATCTTCAGCCCAAATTTGTTGCGGGTAATCGGCGTATTCACAATGAAGAAATGGCGAGTTGTCGAGAGACAGCATTTGGCCAATCAAGGTGCCCATAAGCAACACGGTTCTCCAACTCTGTGAGTGTGCGGCAGTTAGAGATGAACAATAATAACTGGTGCACTTGGTTTCGGAGCCAACCATATACGGATACCAGCGTCAGGTCTGCGCTTCGCCAGGGAAAGAGGACGGACCACGCCGTCGTGGATATCTTAGGTTTGCGAGTACCATGCCGTCGTGTGAGAATATTTGATCAGGAGCAACTTTAGTCAAACCAAGAGCCCAAAGGGTCGCAAATCGAAGAAAACGAGAGGAACTGCGTGTTGTCGCTCATTGTAGTCGCTTTCGCAATCGTTGATTCCTTGCAATTATGCAGCTTGGCGCGGCTGTCATCGTGGCCCAGAGCCTCAGCGCCCATGCTTCCCCGCGGCACAGGCACCTTCGAATTGTACCCTGGGCTAGTGAACCGGAGATATCGTGTGGCCCGAACACTTACGGCTTCACCGAGGTGAGGTCAGCGGCCAACACGCACGCCAGCACGTGGAGGCCGTGACAACGGCCGGCAACTCGCGCGGTCCACGTATGTACCGGAAACAGGAAAGGCTTATCTTCCATAGCATCGACGGCCTACACCATTTTGTAGAATTCCAGATGGAGGCAAGCAGTGTTGACAAAGGGGGTTGACAATCTGATTTGAGTTCTCAGGTATCGGCATTCAACGACGATCGGCGATCTGGCGTAGACTCAATTTCTGGTGCTTGCACAAGCTATCCGTAGGCGTATTATGCCAAGGCAGCTTAGCGGCAGGGCTCCGTCGTGATCGGAACAGAGCGAATGATAATTCTTCGAGGCTGGGCTTGAGCTGATGGAAACACGGCGGAACGGTAAGTCCGGAGCCGACATAATGGATGTCAACCAGCAACCTGGCATGCATTGGTTTTTTTTGCTGCTGCTAGGAGTCGGCCGGTTTTGCAGGTTGGTCTGGCAGTCTGGACATGCGTTACTCTGAGAGCGGGTGCAGATAACGATCTTGTTGTTGTTTATTACTCCGCAACCCCCACCATTCAGACGTCTGACAGAGCTGGGGTTTCGCAGGCAATAGCACGGCAGGCCAAGTTGGTTTAGGCAGTCGTGTAAGAAGGCCACATTGCTTCAATTTCGTCGTCTGGAATATCTGTTCCGAACTTCTGAATCCAACGACATTCGTATAATGACTTACGGGCGCATCTGTCTTCCTGACAGCGTGTTCTCCCCGGAGTTGCTGGTGGGCAAGAAGTCGGGCTGCGACGAAGCTGGACTGCACCAGAGAGCGATAGCTTGAGCTTCCTTCAGACGGTGATCCGTGCAGGATCGAGCGGTGAAGACCAAGGTGTCGCTAAGGTGAGGGAAAGCAAGATGAGATGGTGCTTTGTCCATCACTAACAATTTCGGGTCGACACTAAGCCAGCGATGGCACCCAAGCAGGGGAATCTTTGCTGGTCAGAAACACGGCGGTTGCAGTAGCGGGGAGTGGGCAGGTGGTGATCTGTGAGATGAGAGGTGACGGCCGCAGCAGCAGCAGCAAGCAGTGGCAGTAAAGCACAGCAAGAGGGTGGGATGTGAGAGCAGAGACAAGAGCAGGATGGTGTGGCAGGTGCCCCCGTGACATGCATGTTCGCTGCAACTCTTAGCTGCAACTGCCTGTAGCTATTTTCCTGCTGTCGCGGAAAGCTACATTTGATTTGCATTATAATGTATGGTGACCAATGTACCTTTCCTACGTAACCTTTGTTGCAAGCCCACCACACCTCGCGCGTCCTTGCCCACGGCTTCCCGAATCAGGCAAGTAGCGTCATAACGACGACCGGTCTGGCCACCACCAATCGCTGATAGACAACCCCCCCAGCTTTCCCATCCCAGATCCAGTTGTTCCTTCCAAGGCAATTTGGCCATCTGCAATTCTTGCCTCACCCATCTTCTTTTCTTCCCAGGCAGAAAGGAGGGAAAAGAAGACAACAACGACTTTGCTACACTCTACAGTGACCTGTTCCTATACAGCTATCGATTCGCAAAGATGACACGAGTCTCCGTCTACAGCGCCGCCCTTGTGGCCTTTGTCGCTGGTAAGTAGCATCTCTGCCTTGCGCCCGCCCCCCGAGAAGCCAAAAGCAGAGGGATCCACCCAGCATCGTCATCGCTGTTTTTATGAGCGCACCTCAGCTCGGAGGCCTGCGACGACACACAGCTATGGCACAACAGAAGGGAGGAACGATAACAAATGCTTCCAAAATGATATGGAAATTCGTGGGCGATGCTGACCTGTACATTTAGCGACGGCAATGATTATTGCGTCTATTACGCTCCCCCACTGGGTTACCTACACCGTAACGACCGCCGAGGGCAAGGAATACTCAAAACACATCGGTCTCCATCGATCTTGTTCCACTGGGTTCGACGAGCCTTGTCAGGTGTTTCCGACCGAGGAGTTGTGTGCAAATGGCGAACGTTATTTCTGTTCCATGTGGCGCTCTGTCGGCTTCCTCGCCTCCTTCTCGACCATCCTGCATCTGGCGTCCATCGTCACGTTTCTTGTCATCATGGGCGGCGGCAAATACAAGCGCGAAACGGGCTGGACAGTTCTTGGCGGGCTCCTGGTATTCGTCGCGGCCATCGAGTTCACGCTGATGGGTATTGTGGTAAGTGGTCTACTGAATGCGCCGGACACGAGAAAGCAGCGCTAAATATAGTGTTCTTCCTCACAGGCATACCTTTACGACAACGACGAGCAGTTCCAGGTTCCTGGCTGGGGCCTGGACTCCTCTTGGATCCTGTGTACCGTGAGCGCTTCAATTTCGATCCTGTGTGCCGCTGGATTGGCCATTTCCGCCTTTTTGCTTCCGCCAGAGGAGGGCTACGAGTTCCTCAACGACCCCATGCCGTAACCGACATGTCCAACGACCAAAGATTGAGACCAGAATCAGCTTCGCACCGTCGCGCATACAGAAAACCGGCGTCTTCATTTGCCTTCAAGGGGGGTGCATGTGTTTTTTTTTTCCCTTCCCGTTAGCTTACATGACGAAGGAGTTTTCATACTTGATATTTTACAGCGGCTTGAGATGATTTGACGAGAAGGGTGTATCTGGTATATGCGCCAAATAATTCAGGTATACAACACAGAATACACGACTTTTACCTTCTGCTGGATTTCAAGTGGTGATGAATGTCAAAAAGTGACGCAGTGAGGCGATGTAGATAAGCGCGGGCTAATGTACCTATTCGGGACCCGCCGCATCCCCGCATTCACATAACCATCTCTCCCGCCCAATATCAAACGGTGCGCCACTGCGAAACTCAAATGAGCCCATGCGATTTTGCCAAACCTCACGAGAAACAACTGGCTCCTCTCAAGCATTCTCGCTCAGAAACATCAAAATAGCTTCAATCCTCTCAAATCTTGCGATCCGAGCTCGACCGCTCTCTCTTATCAACCTACACACGACTTATCACCATGACGTTCCCCGCACAAGACGAGGGTCTCACCCCGGAGCAGCTCGAATCTTTCCACCGCGACGGCTACCTCGTCATCCCCGGCGCCCTATCCCCGGAGACGGTCTCCGGCCTCCTCGCCGAGACCCACTCCCTGCTGGACAATTTCTCCCTCGGCGACCACCCCATGACGCGCTTCTCCACCGGCGAGAAGGCAGACCACGTCGGTGACGACTACTTTCTCTCCTCGGGCGACAAGGTCCGCTTCTTCTTTGAGGAGGACGCCTTTGACGACGAGGGCAACCTCGTGAAACCCAAGGCCCGTGCCATCAACAAGATTGGCCACTACCTGCACGTCCTCTCCCCGCCCTTCGCCGCCATCTCGGACCCCGCGTCTTCTGCTACCGGCGGTACTGGGAGCGGCCCCGTCCGAGGTAAACCGGCCGCCGTGGCCCGCAGCCTCGGGTTCCGGGACCCGCGATGCCTGCAGAGCATGATCATCTGCAAGCAGCCCGAGATTGGCGGCGCCGTGCCCCCGCACCAGGACTCTACCTTTTTGTACACGGATCCGCCGTCCGCTGTAGGCTTCTGGTACGCTCTCGAGGACGCGACGCTCGAGAACGGGTGCTTGAGCTTCCTCCCCGGCTCGCACCGCTGGGCGCCCGTGTCGAGCCGGCTCGTGCGCAAGGCCGGCAACGCGGGGACGGAGATGGTGGACAATGAGGGCCCGCGGTTCCCGCCTGGCGATGTGTACGGCGCTGAGAAGGCGACCGAGGAGGAGAAGGCTGGGGAGGGCAAGTATGTGCCCGGGGAGGTCAAGGCTGGCGACTTGGTGTTGATTCACGGGAACTTGCTGCACAAGAGCGAGAAAAATTTGAGCCAGAAGGGACGCATCATTTACACGTTCCACGTTATTGAGGGAGAGGGGAACAAGTATGACGAGAGAAACTGGTTGCAGCCGCCCAAGGCTGGGTTCACCAGATTGTATTCTTCTTGAGTGGAGGTAGAAACTCGTGGGTATCCCTTTGATGGAGACTCAGTCTGCTCCTAATGAAATAAATAGACATAACATCCTCTATATCCTGACATCGAGGTAGTGTACTGGGACAGACATTTGATTAGTGCCACTATTTCTTCGTCCCTGTCCGCTTCTTGGGGGCCTCCTCCTCTTCCTCGCTATCATCCTCGCTGCTGTCATCCTCCTCTTCCGACGACGAGGAAGATTCACTCGAAGTCTCAGCCTCTCGCTGAGCAGCCTGGCGCTGCACCTCACTCGCGTTGTCCGACTCATCTTCGGAATCGCTGTCGCTGTCCGAGTCTGAGGAGTCTGAATCAGACGATTCCTCAGAGCTCGAATCGTCGACGTTGGTGCGTCTCTTGCGACGGCGAGGAGCCTTCTCCTTCGTTGTGCCATCGTTGAGCTTGACCCGCTTGTCAGCAGACTCATCCTCCTGAGCCGCAGCCGCCTGGGGAGGAGGGGCCGTCTCCTCGGTATCAATGGTCATGGCATCGCTATCCTCACTGTCAGACAGCTCCTCCAATATCGTCTCGGCACGCATGCGCTTGATGACCCTGTGGGTGATGGCAACATCTGTAGACTTGGACACGAAGCCGGCCTCGTCGAAGCGCTTCCTCTTGGAGCCGGAGCCATTGCCGAGCTGCATGAGACCAGCCAGTACCTTTTCGTACTCTGACTGCTTCGAGTCCATGTCCGGCGTGCCTACGGGAAAGGCAGCCTTGCCCTTCTCGGCGTCGTCCTTCTTCACTTCCGCCGCCGTCTCCCGCAGCCTCGACCGGGTGAAGCCCTTGAGGTCTTGGATGTACTCGTAAAAGGTACCAATATCGCTCGACGGGATCGCATCGGCGTGGAATACCCGCTTCATCAGGATCGTTTGGTGGTTCTTGTTGAACTTCCACGACTGGCGGGCGGACTTCCAGGTCCTGAGGTACTCAAGGGAGGGCTTGATATCGGCAGTCGGCTGCTGGGTCGCTGGCTTGGCAGGCTTGTTGCTCTTCTTCTTGTTCTTCTTGGGGTCGACGGCGGTGGTGGTCTTCTTGACGTCGTCGGCAAAGGTCACGGACTTTTGCTTCCTCAGGGTCGGCGTTGCATTGCTGTCGCCGTCGGTGCGGGTCCTTTTGAAGGGGGAGTTGGAGTTGTACGCAGGGGGAGGAGTAGGCTGATCGAGACGTTTCCTTTTGGCGGCGGCGGCGGCGGCCGGCGAGGCGTAGGCGGCGTTGACGACGGGACCGCTGGGGTCCCGGTCGAGGTGTTGTTGCCCGTTGGGCTTCGATCCCTCGGCAGGAGCAGGGCCGCCAATCTCTGCGCCGGATGCGGGCTGCTTGAGCTTGAGGCCCAATCGTTTCCAGGCCGGGACGTTTGGTGCGGAGGACATGACGGGCAGCGGGCACACCCTCTTTTTTTGCTCTTTGCTGTGAACGGCTTTGTCTTTCGGATTTTCTCTGGAGGGAGGGGAGGGGCGCTGCTGCTTTCTCGGGCCGCTGCTGGATCGGAATTTGCGTTTCTGCGCGTTTGGCCTGACGAGACAAGCAACAAATACAGAATTGGGCCGCTTCAATGTTTTCCACGTGCGATTGGCTTATTCGATTGGAATGCTGTGGCCTCGTGTACCGCAGTCCTATTGGGCGCAATTGGTGGTGCTTGACACTTGAAAAGAGAGTATCGGGAATGGTCCCAGTAGTTTTTTTTTCTGGCTCTGAATACCGCCCTGCCAAATTTTTGGCAGCAGAGATGCGTTGTCGTTCCCACTGGGCAGGGGTGCCCCGCTGCTCCCTGGTCAATCAGTGTACGTACTGGAAAGTGCCGCTCCAGTGTTAAGGTACCTAGACTCAGCACGTGCTGAGGTGAGCAGCTATGGGCGTTGCCTTATGTAAGCTTTGCGTCGTGGGAGAGTTGTTGCCTTAGAGAATGGACCCCAGGTTCAAGGCATCCACTCAGCCTTCCAGCCCAGGTCTGGAGCTTCCCGCCGCTGTCGTTGCCTCTGCTCCAGGCAAGCTCCTGCAAACGCGTCGACATCCAAGAGCTCCGCCAGAGCTCAACCCCGACTTCATTGACGACATCCACCTCCACCTTTCACCCATCAACGACTCGTTCGAGGAACTGACGGCCGGCCACGATTTTCTTCAACGTAATTTGATCAACACAACCACAACAATACCGCCAAGATGTCGGGTACGTCCGTCCCAGGATAGCTAACCTCAACACATGTGAATGCCCACCATAGCTAACATGTCTCCCCTCAATCAGGTGGCTCAGCTTACGACCGACACATCACGATCTTCTCCGAGCAGGGAAGATTGTACCAAGTCGGTATGCACAGTCTCCTTTCCTGCGAATCTCCGATTGCCCCTCCCTGTGGTGACGCCGTCATGCGGGGCTCGAACCGACCTGGTCTGGAAGTAGTCGATGGGACTGACGGAACGATATTGAATAGAGTATGCCTTTAAGGCAATCACAGCCGCCAACATCATGTCGATAGGTGTCAGAGGCAAGGACTGCGCCGTTGTCCTGTCTCAGAAGAAGGTCCCTGTAGGTCGAGAATCAGCTGAGATGACCGTAGAGGGAGAGGGACTGACCCAGTTACAAGGATAAACTCATCGACCCCGCCTCCGTCTCCCATCTCTTCCAGCTCTCTCCATCTGTTGGATGTGTGATCACGGGTTCCATCGCCGATGCCCGCGCCTTCTCCCAGCGTGCCCAGGGCGAGGCAGCAGAGTTCCGCTACAAGTACGGCTACGAAATGCCCGCCGATGCCTTGGCAAAGAGGCTGGCCAACATCAGCCAGGTCTACACACAAAGAGTAAGCAGAATACAAACGTCGAGGTGGCGGTGAGAACAGAAACTGACGAGTGGCCTAGGCCTACATGCGCCCGTATGGTGTTGCGACGACGCTCATCTCATTGGACTCTGAGTTCGGACCTCAGCTGTTCAAGTGCGATCCCGCCGGATACTACATTGGCTACAAGGGTACTGCGGCCGGTCCCAAGCAACAGGAGGCTCTTAACCACCTCGAGAAGAAGCTGCGCAACAAGGAGCACGCCCCCGGCGACTGGACGGAAGTTGTTGAGCTCGCCATTACGACGCTCAGCACTGTCCTGAGCATGGACTTCAAGAAGGGCGAGATCGAGATTGGCATTGTTGGGGGACCTCGTGCGGACGGCAAGGAGGGCACCGATCCCGGCTTCCGCATCCTGACCGAAGATGAGATCGACGAGCGGTTACAGGCGATTGCGGAGAAGGACTGAGGTGGAAGAAACACATTCCGGCCGGTGGAAGCTGAGAATGGTTGGTGCGGCGGATGCTCAGTCCAAAGTGACACTGATGCGTCGACAGGCCAGATCACGCATGAAGTTTGCGGGATGTTGCAGATGAGAATCAAGCTTAAAGTCCCGCGA
Source organism: Colletotrichum acutatum (assembly GCF_030867785.1). NCBI lineage: Eukaryota > Fungi > Ascomycota > Sordariomycetes > Glomerellales > Glomerellaceae > Colletotrichum > Colletotrichum acutatum. Next base: position 22,038 of record NW_026849086.1, read on the forward strand.
ACCGAGATCCCCGCACACGATTGTACTACTAGCGAGCCTACCAACCACTATAGAAGATATTTGAAAGATGCTGCCATGATCAATCCAATGGCTATTGATGCGAAAGCGTTTGTACTGCGATTTGTGGCTTGGCTGAGGGCTGATCAGGTAGGCATGCTGGGAAAGTCATGGCTTGCCCGAGGCCAGCGGATACCGTGACTCACGGAGTTTGCGCCGGACATTACCTTGACGAGGAGATATGAGACAGTAGAAAATATGAGCGCTCGTATGGCCCAGTCAAACTGTGGGAGCAATATCAAACAACGGGCGTCGGATACTCCCATGAGGCTGTCAAGGTGTCGTGAAACGGTCTCATAGGGCGGCCAGTGGTATTAAGTGAGTCGACTTCTACAAAAAAGCAAAAATTGCAGATGATTAAGGACATTAATAATTGCAGGTTGGTCCATTGAGAGCTCCTGATTGCTCAGCGACCCGAAGTCAGAAATGCTGTGCAAATGCAAAGCCATATTTCCTTTATTGGGGGCTGCAGAGTTCACGAGGCCGAGACATGGATGACGGTTCTCGAGGAAGATGGCGTCCCGAGTCAGAGCTGGAGATATCAGCCCCCAAAAGCTCCCGACCAGTCGTTTTCACAGCAATCGAGTGCCGTAAGGAAAACACCTCTCGAGTCTCCCAGTCAGCCTTCTGCTAGGTCGCAAAGGGGAACGGGGACGGGGGCCTAATGCGGGTGACGGTTTTACGATACTGGTTCAGCTGGAATAAAACGTGCCAAACGTGCCAGTCGTGGGCGAACGTCACAGTTTTGACGGTTGATTGGTTAGTATCCCCGTCAAGCCACGAAGCTGTGGAGCAGCACTGCATGCAAAGCTCCAGCCCGTTTCCTATTCCGGCCGCCAAGTCTAGTGTGGATGCAGCTGAAGATCCACCAGCCTTACCTTATTCCGCATCCCTGTCACCGACCTGTCCGTTCTACCGGAGAAAAGACTCACTTTCGATGGGTTTGATGGAGGCTCGTTGGTTTTTTTGTGGTTTTTGTTTACTCCGTCATCCCATCTTCTTCTTCCCCCGGCTGCCTGCCGTCGAAGACCATGTGCTCGTTCCATCCTACCGTCCCAGATCTTCCCACCCTTTCCCCGGCCCAGGTCTCACATCCCATGCAGCCTTGTCCGGCCCATGTTGAGTGGCCGCAGCCATGATCCCGCATGCTGACCTGCCCACATTACACGCCAGACTATCGTCAATTCTGATAGCCGTCCAGGGCTGGAACGTGGTCTTACAGGCTTTCAAGACGCAAGTTGGCATCATTCCAAGGCCTCCTGGACCTCCAGGATATCCAGACAAGTGTCTCTATCGCATCATCGTGCAGGGAACCGGGGGTATGCCACCAGCTTGGCTAGGGTCTCCGTCTAGCTTTGAGCTTGCAAAGCCATCCCAACTGCCAGGGCCCCGGCGTGTATTTTCCGATTCGTCAGCTAGCCCTAACAGCGAACTGGGGGGGGCGTGGGTGTCCGTCCAGATGAACCAAGGGTTCATTGGACACAACCCTCTCACTGAGCTCATGCATCCCTATGGGGCTCCCTCCGCTCGAAGGACCCGGGCATGGGTTCTGGTTCATGGTTCCTGACGGGAGCCAGGCTTGACCTTGATTCGGACTACGCTCCGTAAACCTTCGCGGTTGAATTCTCGTGTCCTTGGGAGGCCGTCCAGAACATACAAAAGGAAAACAGCGTGGCGTTCAAGTTTGATGTCGATCATCATGCTCCATCCAGTGTTTCATGGTCTTCGGAAGTAATAGCCACTCGTTCGCTAATCTGGCACTAATCTTTCCTATCTGATCTTTTTTTTCACTCGACTTCTTTCCTTCATACCGGATTTCCTTTGATTACTAAGAGTACTGATATACCCTACGTACTATTACAATGGACGGATGTAAGTTGCTATCCGTCAGAGACCCTTCATACGATATACTTCTCATGACAGAGGGTCTTTTGGTACGCTTAGATCTAATTTTCTTATTAGTGAACGACTACAGAACGACGAGAGTAGCCGAAGTCCTCTCCGATTTCCGTACTTTGCAATACTATATCGCAGCAGCACCCACGGATCCCAACAACATGGAGGACTATTACACAGAAGGTTGGGCGGCTTTACGTCAATGCTCCCTCGACGGGCAGCACATTCTCAACTGCGCCGCCGACACCAGCGTTCCACAAGCAAGTGGCGGGACCCTTGAGCAGGAGAAGGCGGAGCTGAGGCAGTATGACATGCTCTTCCGGTCGATCTTGGAGCAAGCAAGCTGACTTTGATTTTGCAGATGCTTGCTCGACGCATTCTCGAGGAGACACGAGTGTCAAAAGATCTATCTGCGACAAGCTGCTGCGCAGCGATGGGTTACCAACAGGGATGGCATTCTGCAGGGCGCGCGACCGAACTCGAGGAGTCAATCGCATCTGAGAGCGTGTGATCAACAGCTTAGAGCTGTAAGTCGATGGCACATTGACAGTATTGGGAGTACGGGGGCGCCTTGGACTAATAGGAGACATCTAGGAGCTCGCTACCATCACCGACGAGGCGATCTACAACGAACTGCAGGCATCCGATGCCGCAATAGGCCGCTGGACGGCCGAGGACCCAAGCCAACGAGGTGTGCAGCGCTGGCTCCGCGCACGTCGACCATGAAGGCTCTTCGTCGCGATATTCATGAGACGAAGTTGAGACGACTGAGGATGTTTGATGATTCAAGACCAAAAAGTAATGTTTCTTCTGACAGCATCGAGAATTGGGGACCTTTGACATAAACGGCGCATGGAGGATACCATTTACGAAGCGAGCGTTTCGATAATGTTTGTTTGTTTCCTTATTCTTTCTTCGACGGGGTGCATTATTCAGAGCTTTTCATTGGCGGGCTGGACGCGCTTGAACAGGAAAAAGGTCCAGGTAGACCCAACGACTACAGAGAAGAGGGTTCTGATAATGGGAGAGAAGAAATGGATTGCGAAACGGTAGAAGATAAGATGACTGAAGCTGCCTGGCGCAGGCACGTTGTTCGCTTCTACTGTATATATTTATTACACATATTCTACATGGATCGAAAATGCCAAACACCACATCTTGCATCATGCACCTCGAGCGAGACATCGATATATACAGATCTCATGCATGCACCTTGTCTCTTCTCGGAAAAAAAAGCGGCCCCCAAAAACCATAGAGGTTCAGAATCAATACTTCGTCTTGCTGTGCACGCATAACGCTATTCCTGAAAGAGACAACACCATGCCGACCAAGGTTTCTGCTGCACATTTAGCCATCGTAGCCAATCGAAGGGAGCTTCCTTGTCTTTGGACCGTCTGCACTTACCTCGACTAATGACCTTCTTCTCAACCCACCAGTCTCCAATGACAGTGAAGAGAAACGCCAAGGTGTTGACGATGGGGACCGTCAAACTCAATTCTAGCATGTTTGCCGTTATTCACACGACTCTTTTCCTGCACTGTTTTTCTACCCCTAAGGGAAAGGCCCTGAATGAAGGGAAACGTCAAAGGTACTCACCAGCTTGTCCAATGAGTAGGAAGAACCAAACACTCCCGGTCAAGTTGATCAGCAGCGGAACGGCATACCGCGGGTTCCGCAACAGATCGACGACGCCGAAGAAGGCGCCGTACACCCGGCTCCGGAGCCAGCTGTTCTTCACGGCGTCGGTGTCGAGGACCGGGTGCGGGGGCGGGTTGTGGTCCTTTGCGGCGCGGCGGATAAACGGGGTCGTGAAGCCCCATGCCAGGCCGACGAGGAGGAAGCCGGCGACGTAGTTAATGGCTCCCGGTTGGGATTCGGGGGCGTCCGGTGATGTCATTTTGGAGTGGTGGATGGGGGTCAGCACGACAGTGATGTGTGTGTGGTGTTTTGTTTCTCAGCCTCGTTTCAATATTTGAATTGATGTGTGGTTACATCAGCTGAGGCTCTATTGAAGGATTATTGTGAGAATTGACGGGAAGGAGGGTTTGGTTTGGTTTGGTTTGGTTTGCGATGGGATGCCGACGGTCCGGCGAGGACGGGGGAATTGAGACGGGATGGAGTGTAGTCGGATTGGGAGTAGGCAGGGGCCAGAGCGAAGCCTCAGCTCAGCCACGCGGCAGGGTGGGTATGTTCTTCCCTGACAGCCGCGCTGGGAGTGGTGATTGGACGGTAAGTCCGATCTGACATGAGCACCGCGGCGGCACTAGCCGAGCGGCTGACTTCACCGACTTCGTTCGATGGTTTCTGGCGCGGACAATTCTTGCGCTGTCAATAACTTCGCCTGAAAGATGCATCGTCACCGAAGATAGACATCATCGCGGTGAAGAGGCCTCTCATTACATGGCACAAACAGAATGGGCCTGCTACAATAGCTTACTCTTCCTTTCAAGATGATCTATTCATGACCGTGGACAGCTCGGGGACTTTTCGCAACACGTACTTGGGCTTGATAGGGTCGTTCTAATCCGTACAAAAACAGCTGGGAGGGTAGAAAGTCTTACGCCAGGCCTAATGGTCTCACTCGGAAACAGACGCGATGCATTAGTCGAAAACTGAGTGGTCCGCGAGTGCTACGGTTGTGGGCGACATAACCCGGCGGGCCACTGAGCCGCGAGAAACACACATGTCCATCCTCGTCTCATTCGCTATTAAAACACGCGGCTCCTATACAACTATTCAAGGCGATGGACCTTATCTGCGGCTGATTCCTGATCATACAAGCGGCATCCGTACATGACGTGGAGTATCACGACTCTTGACGTTTTCTCAACTGCCGGCAGTTAAGTATCTCGTGTTTCTAAGCGGCGCACGGCGATAAATCGGGTGATTGGTGTCGAATGAACACTGAGGATGGCCTTGTGTCAACTATGGCTGGCTGGAATCACTACCACATCGAACTCATTGAACTTGGCAGCGTCTTCCCAAGACGAATGGCCGATAGCCTAACACGCTGATAAACATCCATCAATCGGAGGAAGAGAGAATGAGGGAGGATGGTAAGAAACGGCCTAATCCACGAATATGAGAGGTGTCCCAGTTCTACATATCTATGAATCCATGCGCATCTCACATTTTCTTTCATGTTCCTTCCCCTGACGATCATGACGCAAAGATCATTGCATCTCCCCTCATTCCCTCCGGACAAGAAGCTCCTGCCGTGGGGAGTCTGTGCTCTCCGCAATATGCATATTTGCGTGAATGCGTCTTGGCCCGGCTTAGCTCGACCAGTCATTGACATCACCAACCAAAGCCGATGAATCATCACCTCTTGGCCCTTATGTGCAGCCGCACTACCAGCCTAGCGGCACCACGCCGTAATGCTCTTAGCGTACGGACGAAGCTTTGTTATGATGGGATTATCTAAAACGCAAGGGGGGGGTTTTTTTTTTTGGCAAACACAGACAGACTCACGCAAGATGAGCACAAGATCAGCTTTCCCCATAGGCCACAGCCCCCCGCACATCTCGGCCCCTTGCACGGTCTAGAAGCGGCTTTGATGCTATTTGCTTTGGGCTAATACCTACTTGGAGGCTGGATCTTGGCAAGCTTTGGGCTTGGGGCGGTACCTTGCATTCCTCTCCTAGATTGCCATGTCAGATTTCGATCTTACGTTGCCCGTTTTGGCGGAGGTTTAACAATCGCATTTACTCTTTGGCGGGGTCAGATGTCCATCACATCAGCATCTCATCTCATTCTTGTCCTTGTCACCGGGTCAGGCCATTCACGGCGAACCTCGTTTGGGTGAAGTCCTACAGCCAGTGAAATTATTTGGCATTGGCATCTCCATAACAAGGTCCAACAGATGGCGATTGAATGAAGTATCGCTGGGAATTAGTTAGGTGGATGTAATAGTGCATCGAGCATGAAGGCTTCCTTTCTTCTTCCGCCTAAGTAATGACGATGGTGTTTGGTCATGACGGCAAGGTTGGGTGGCCGAGAAGTGCAGCCTAGATCAGATCGATCTACCTTACATGCGTCCCAAAGTACCTAGCATGGCGGTTCGAGCCTCGATCAAGCAAAGAGCTGTTCCAGATTGGTTGCTTTGAGGTTTCTCAAGGCTCCAAGCTCCTGCAAAGAGGTGCCATATCTCGAACACCGGCTTGGCCACTTCCCCAAAGAACCTCTTCCCGGAGTGTTTGCTACGCTTCCTTCCCTCTGCTATGCCGTTTCCCCGCTAGCGTCATCGGTCGATCTGACTTCATCCCGCCTCAATCGACCGGAAGGATACCTAATTGGGAGGGGCGGACGGACGGGCATGAACCGAATTCCCCTAGTGCTGTCCGTCCCTTTACCTCCCCGACCCCGCGTCTCCCGTTAATTGTGAAGTGTAACGTCGTAGGGGATTGTAGGGCTGGCACTGCTGTTTCCTTAACCAATACCACCAACCATGTTAACCACACGAAGCTGCGACCTTGAGGCTGTCACCGTGTCACAGCCAGTAGCTTCTTTTAAGACCGATCTATCATCTTTCTTCCCGCCCCTCCTCCACAACTTTCGCCCCGGCGCCGGCCCCCCTGTCACAACGTGTGCCTCTTTACGGAAAGTCATGTCTAAAACCTCTTTCCAGGCACGCAAAGTACGACCGCTTGGGCGTAGCGGAATAAGAAACATGCAACATCATTCAAGCCACGACGCACCGACTTGTACCATCTCGATCTCGTTCAGTCTGGGGGAACGACCTCTTTCCCCTTGGGCACAAGCACAGAAGGGAAACCAAGGACGTCATGACTTCTTGATCGATGATCGAGAATGGGTGAATGCCACTTGTCTACGAGGGAGCTGCCGGGACTAGGTCTATACAGTTCAGACCGCTCAGTCGTTGGCCCGGTAGCCTTGCCGTAGCTCGGATGAGTTGATTCCACGTCTTGCTTCTTTCCCTTATGCAGAGGGGGTTAGAGGAAGATGTATCTTTTCACAAGGTCCGTATCGTGATTGCTTGGGTTCTATGGGTAATTCTCTAGTGTCGAAGTGAAAACGCCATGTACATGAGGGGTAGATTCAATGATGACATCAATTACGTTGAAGCTGCCCGCTCCAACACATGCGGATAGCACCACGAGCTCTGATGGCGGTCTGGGGAATGGGTTGAAGCTTAGCTTTGTTTGGTGTATCTGTCGTCCTGCAGCTCGAGCTCGACTAGGTCAAAAGGGGGCATACTGATGAGTCCAGAAGATGTATAAGAAGGAGGTAATCCAACACCTCTGGAACATACCTGCCTTCTTCTCATCATCACAACAACAAACAATCAAATAATTCCAACAACTTCCAATAGCTTTATAGCAAACACCACCTTTCTACCTTCAGTCACCAACCCCCAACCTTCAATATGCCCACCGAAGCCCAGATTGCCGGCGGCCACAAGGCCAACATCAACAACCCCAACACCTCTGAGGAGTCCAAGCAGAACTCCAAGAAGGTGCTCGAGAACGAGTTCAACGGCGGCGATGTCCCCAAGGCCGGCGACAATGAGGAGAAGAACCCTGGCAACGTTGCTGGTGGCCTCAAGGCGTAAGCGTCTTTCCCATTTCTTAAGCATTTTGCATCGACTGGTTGCTAACACGTTATTCTCAGCACTCTGAAGAACCCCAACGTCTCTGACGAGGCTAAGGAGTCCGCCAAGGAGCGTCTCGACAACATGTAAATGATGTTTTTACGAACCGATACCCCCCACCTTATCGCTTAGGATGGAGCCGGCTAGCGAATATGAAAGAGTCGAGCGTTGTATCTTAGTCAATAGGTCTGGCGCATGCAGGCGATAATGAGAACACTGTTAAACTCAATAATCTTCCTATTAACCCATGGATTTCTGGTGGTACTTACCTCATCATCCATATTCAGTACCTACCCCATGATACCAATCCTATGATATGATCATCTATATCCACATTGCTGCTGGTCACTTTTGCACTTTACCTGCTGTGTACAAAGGCTGCTATTCTGGCCCATCCTTTGGATCGAAACACTCGCGAACGTTGCAGGTCATCACACCTGTCATTTCAGTTATGCATGCCTGTCTCCTGTACCATGTCCAATCCAATATAACTATTATTGGCACATCGTTTTCCTCGGGCCAGTAATCAAGCGGGTTATTCGATGTAGTCACCTGACCAATATGTCAGACGATGCTTGGATGGCTATGAGGGTATGCTCACGCTGATGCAAACTGGGAAGAGAGGTTTATAGCCAGAGACTTAGATCAATGATACCATGTGAGAAGTGTTACCTAGGTTATATTCAATGCGGACTGACTCTTCAGTCCATTTGTTTTCTAGATTGGGAATTCATTGCGGCAGATAGAGTAATCGCAGAGCAACTTAGACCCACGCTTCAAACTAGCAAAGATTTTTAGGCAGAAAAGGCATGAAAAGTGTTGTCTAGTACATTCATCTAACGGTCAAATTACAAGTCTAAAGCTCTACATATGTCCAGGTATCAAATACAATCACATGCCCGGAGCCGCGAATTCAACGCCCTTGAATCCAAACGCCCTCTTAGCGCTTAGATACCACTCAAAGGCTCCAAGCTTGAACTCCACCCTCAGGAAGCCGATCCACGCGGACATGAGGCGCAATGTATTAGGCGGCCACAGCAGCGAGCCCCGCTGCTTCAGGTCTTCGAGCTGCTCCTCAAAGACGGTCCGCGTGCAGTACCGAGCGAGGATCATGAATGAGCGGATCGGACCCTGGCGGGTGTGTAGATTCTCGTCCAGGCTGCGGGTGAGGTCATTGGTCTTGAGGATGAGGAGGATAATGCGCGGGACCTGGCCAAGGAGCTGGACGAGGTCGACGATCAGGCCTTCCTGTAGTGCGTCGCCCATCTCCTTCTTCTCGTCGTCCGTGCGTGTCTGCAAAACGGAGCCCTCACTGTTGAGGACGCTCCAGTCGCGGCCAGTAATGGCGGAGGCGAAAAGGGGGAACTGGTCGTCGTTGATGTTGGCGACCTCCTTGGCGTACTTGCGCATGCGCTTCATGTCGCCATCGATGACGGCGAGCCACATCTTGGCGTAGGAGCGCTGCAGGTCGCGGGGGATTTCGCGATAAAGGCCGTGGTCGTAGAGGATGATGTCAAAGTTGTGGCCGCCTCGGATGCCGCGTCTGGACTCGTTCTTTCGAATGGCCAGGTTGCCGCCATGGGGGTCGCAGTGCAAGGGTGCATCGTGGCCAAAGATCATTTCGTTGAAAACGCGCGCGAGACAGGCGGAAACCTCGTCTCGGTCAATACCGTTGGCGTCGAGGTACTCGAGGTCGTCCAATCGGTGTCCTGATACCCGCTCCATAACCAGAATCCGCTCCTTCGACCATAATACACCAGGGACGACGAGAGGGTGCTCGGGCAGCTTGGCGAAATGTTCCCTCGTACGATTAGCATTGTGCTCTTCTTCTCTGAAGTCCAATTCCTTCGGCAGCGAGATATCCATTTCCTTAGAGAGCCATTCCAAATCGTATTCCGGAAAGAAGCGCTTGAGCGTGGAGAATGTGAACCGTGTCAGGGCCAGGTCGAGTTGTGACCACTGGCCTAGTCCCGGGTGCTGTACTTTGACAGCCACAGGCATCCCGTTGTCCTTCACTGTAGCGGTGTGTACTTGAGCCAGAGACGCGGCACCAATCGGTTCGTTTGAGAATTCGGAGAAGTAGTCCCAGAGTTCTTTTCCAGTATCCTTGCGGAACATTTCCTCAATCGACTCGAAGGATGATACGGGGCACTTGTCTTGCAGCGGAATGAAGGTGTTTGTCCATTCTTGCGGGAGCAGGTAATTCATAGCACTCTGGGGGTTGTATTAGTCTCCAGAGCTACAAGAAACCGAAGAATAGGGGGGTCTTACAAGGTGCTGGCCGAGCTTGATGAAAATTCCACCATTCTTCTCCAGAACCTTCAATGTTCGATCAGCGCATCGCTGGTGACAGTCTTTTAAGATTTTGTTTGCTAGTTCGGGGTCGTCAATCGTTTCCTTCTGGTTGAGAGTCGTTCGGTAGCTGCAATTGTATTAGCAAAAACCATCATGGGAGTGTGCTTCTCTGAAAGGGGGTCTCCTTACTCATTAATGCATACTGCGAGCGCAGCCGCAACACGGCCTGCTCGCTCTGCCGCGTCGTAGCCGTACTTGATGTCGTCGCCGAAGGCAAGGACACCCGCCGTCGCAGCGCCACCGCCTGAAGCAAGAAGCCACACGCGACCACCTTTCTTACCACCGCTGGTCTTCGGTATGGCCCGGTTTATCGCGGCTTTCGTGGTCGTGGAAGAGAACCCGCGTGCGGTGTTGCTAAATCGTTGATGTTGCTGCTGTTGTGCCCGGCTAGACTGCTGCGCCAACGGGCCTCCACGACAGCTGGAGCAGGTCCATGGCTTTCGAGTGGCAAGCCGGCGCAATGGGAGCGAGAAGGTGGTAAAGGCTTTCATCTGGACGCTGGCCGACTGCCGCCGACGATAAGACAAACAGGAGAACTGTTAGCGCCGACGCTCATTCTACGAGTTTAAATGTTGAGATTCGGTGTTTGCTTTTGCATGCAAAGAGGCAAGTCTCGATATGGACTTTCCCAACAGTCGCTACAGATAGTGGAGTCGTTTTTCAAGGGATCGAGTTGCTTTGGGGGCGGTCCAGAGCTAATTAGTCGAATGTCATGTCGTCAGTCAACTCTTCTGGACTTTTTTTTCTTCCTCTATCTTTCTGGCCCTGCGCCTGCGCCTGCCATATCGTTGGGGTCTACTGTGTAGGGGAACGGTGGTGCTCTAGACGGTCGCTTTCATTCGTCGAGCGCCACGTTTATCCTTACCTCGGGGTCCGTTCGGAAACCGCCGGGACAGGTCCAGCCCAGAAAACCGTACTTAACTGCTTCTGCATGATCCATCACTGGGCCGAGAGGGGACCCTTCAAAAGTGGATTTCACGTGTCATCGCCCCCTCAAGCCACATGTAGTGTGGCGCAAAACGTCTTTAGCTCAACCGCGTTCAGGTCGCGTTCAATGACACCCTTCCGCGCCGTGGTCCAATTAAGCAGCCTGCGAGAGGCGACAACTGCAAATCCAGCTTCAGCTCCAGAGCTCGACACCTTGAAGACAGCACAACCAACACTCAACTTTGCACACAAGGATCACTCATTTGCTCGCGACAACAACTCTATGCAACAAGACAAGACACCAGACGTCAACCAAAGCTCCGAAATGTTCTCCGTCGCCGGACCCGTACCCATCTTCAGCGACCGGACATGGGATTTCAGGCCCACAGTCCCGTCGCCTCTTTCTTCATCGCCCATTCGCGCGTCATCGCCCCTCTCGCCAATCAATGACAACGCTGTACGACACACACAGTCCTCCCCTATCCCTCAGCCAAAGTTCAAATATGCATCAAGAGCTACGAAACCGAACCCGATAGTCCGGAAACGCGAAGAAGTGCAGGAGAGCAGGCGGAAGCTGTTCCTCCAAAACGTAAGACAGCGTGCGGATGATCGTCAATACCAGCGGCGGGATATGGAGGGCACTGTACGTGAAGGTTTCACTATTGACTGTGGTATGGCATACTGACGTGTCTCACAGCTTCTCAAGTCTGACTGGGATCGCGACATGCGGCAACGGCATTATGCCAAGCAAATTGAAGGCAACGCGATGTTTTCCGAAGCAGATATCGAGGACGCGGCAACTGTTCTCCAAGAGCGTGCGCAACGCATTCCTGATGACTCTGACGATATGATGGTTGATGCCATCGCCCAGGAGGAGCAGGACGAGCTCGATGCGTTATTGTTATCCTACGATCAGTCATCTGGTGCGCAGCCCGAGACTAGCTCCTTGAAAACGATGCAGTCAGATCCATACGGCCTGTCAGACGACGAAGATTACGACTCGTTATTCATGAATCTGGTATCACAGGGAAGCAGTCAGCCAGACGCGTCCTCACAAGATATGGATATGTCTTGAAAACATGGCGTTGATCACGGCTGGTCTATTTGCTTTGTGGCGTTTATACGAGACTATTTGGCTTTGGGATCTGGGGATTGCTGCTTGGCGTTTGGCATTAAACGGCGGTCGGAATACGCCATGGCTCCTGTGTATATGCAAACTCACGGAGCAAGGCATCGGTTGTGTAGGAACATATTTGCCAGGACTTCCATCTGAATGTCCAATTATTGGGGATTACAGCCCTCGTCTGCACTGAAAGCTTCTTGCGCCGATGGCATATCACCAACCAAATCAGACGGGGGTGAGCCGGCAGCTTGCATCTGTCTCCTATTAGCGCGTGAAAATCCAGATTTGGAAGGGGTTTCAACCTTTTGCATCCTGTCCACAATGTATTCTCTGTCCGCCGCGTTAGAATCGGCGTACGTCTTTTCCTCGAACTTGGCTACGATCTCCTTGACTAGCGCTTGTTGCTCCTCGTACCGCTTGAGATCCTCTGCTGGCGTCTTTTCCTTGTTCTTTGCTAACCACTCGGGAAACTTGTCGTTGAGCTCCTTCATGGGCTCGTACAGAATTTCTTTGTTAGTGAGCTGCTCCATCATGCCCATGAGCATCTTTGAGAACTCCTCCTCATTGCCACCGCCGCCTTCGAGGTTGCCCTCGCCGAGCTGCTTCATCATCTCTGCGAGGAAATCTTCGGTGGATGACTCTGCCGCGGCTGCAGTCGCTTGTTGTCCCGATGCTTGCATGCGTTCCATGGTTTTCTTGATAGTCTCCTGGAAGGAACCGTCGGCAATGGGGTCGGAAACGGGAGCTTTGCCTGAAGATGAAGGTGACGCTGGCGGCGGTGGCGCTTTTGCTCCGGTCACGCCTTCGGAAGAGGTTTCCGTTCCTTGCGCAGCCTCACTAATCTGCTTGAACACGCTGTCAAATTGCGCTTGCATCTCGGGCTATGGTAAGTGGTTAGCAATCGTATCTTAGTCTGCATGCATTGAAAGTCTCCCACATTCTTCTCAAATTCTCCAATCAGGTCAGCCATGCCAGCTTGAAGTTGCTTAGCAAAATCGTCGGAAGACAGCATCTCTTCTAGTGTCTTGTCTTCCGAATCGTCTTCCACAGCTGTCGCGGGTCTACCTGGCCCAGCCGCAGTGGTCTTCGTAGCTGACGCAGCAGGTTGTGCTGCTCTCTTCGGTTCCATATTCACGGCAGCAAAGTCGTCGAGCATGTCTAGCAGAGTCAGTGTATTCCAAGGCCTGGCAGAGGGTTCCGTATGGCTGGCGCACCATCCAAGTCGTCCAAATCGTCTTCATCGGGATCAGGAACATCCTCAACAACAGTTGTAGGCTTCGTCTCTTCCACTGGCGGTACCACGGGTTTCGCCTCGGCATTGCCGGCGCTGGCTGCGCTACCGTCCTTCTCCATCTTTGCAGATTGCCTCCGATGCGATTTCTTTCCCAACACGATGCGTGCTGCAGTAAATCAAAGGCGCTTGGGTTCAGTCTTGACAAAGGTATCGTGCAGTGCGCATTCGTATAGAGGCGACAGAAACCGGAGCCTCGGGGCGCTGCAGGTGATAGACAGCCTCCAAAGGGCTGGGGCAAGATTGACAGTCGCACTGGGCTGGGATTGTCACCTTTGTATCCGTACGTGCAGAAAGATGGACTGTCAGATGAAAGCCGAGGAATCGGCCTGAAGCTCCTGGGTTGTCTTGCATCTGGGCAGGTCCATTAGCCCCACGTCAGATTCCCAGCACCCCGCGCCGCTGGACTAATGCGGTTTAGGGCGGGGTCCTTTCTCCCATTTGTCCATTGGGCGACCTGATGTTCCGCCTCGCGCCCCAGTCGCCCCCCTCCAGGACTCCCAACTGCCCTGAGCTCCTGCGGAAGGTACCGCGGCATCTCACGTTTACTAGGTCTCACACCTTCCGTTGGTTGACCGAAATCGGTACGTACCCTTACCCCGAAAATCTTCCGCCTTCCAACGCGGCGCATTCAGTGAGGCAGATGCAAGGTGCCTTACCTCAGGTAACTCGTTGACGACTTCCACTCGCTGCGGCTTTGCCTTTACATACCGAACCATCCTCGGAAATTCCCCAGCCTTACCACTTTTCTCTTCTACATCGACTGGCGTGACCGTTCTACGACATCTCCGTCATCCGAACGCCTCGATCCCTCGACCACTGCCCGATACGAAGGTAGAATCGTCCCGATTGTGCGCAACCGCAATCTTTGCGACACGAGAGCCAGACGTCGCACACGACTTCTGACACATACACTCTAAGTAACGATCACACTTCTCTACGATGTCGCTTTGCCAGAACAGACTTCAAGAGGAGCGGTATGTTGTTCAGCTACCCCGATTCCACGACCAATGCCTAACTGATCTGGCTGTGCTATAGCAAGCAGTGGCGCAAGGACCACCCCTTTGGTTTCTTCGCGAAGCCTCAGCGCAATGCGGCGACTGGAACCCTCGACCTGAAGGTCTGGGAGTGCGGTATTCCTGGCAAGGAGAAGACGATTTGGGAGGGCGGCCTTTTCAAGTTGACAATCACATTCCCCGAAGGTATGTTACCCAGAGAAATGGCAGTGGAGTGAAAGCCGGTTGCTGACAATTCTGCGCGAAACAGAGTACCCAACGAAGCCACCCAAGTGTGAGTTGGAAACACCCCTAAGCTCGCAACTATACAGTAAACTGACAGAAGTTCCTCAGGCAAATTTGTCCCTCCGCTGTTCCATCCCAACGTCTACCCCTCCGGCACTGTTTGCCTGTCGATCTTGAACGAGGAGGAGGCGTGGAAGCCTGCCATCACGGTGAAGCAGATCCTGCTCGGCATTCAGAACCTGCTCGACGATCCCAACCCCGAATCGCCCGCTCAGGCTGAGGCCTACAGTCTCTTCAAGAAGGACAAGACGGAATACGAGAAGCGCATCAAGCGCGTTGTGAGAGAAAACCCGGCGCCTTAGGAGCAAAGGCAGCTATGTGTGAATAGATTTACGAGATCACAGCGTCATGCCAATAGGCAGGACTCCGGAGTTACGGGAATACCATACGGTCTGCTTCTCTGCTTTCGATATGTCATTTGACAATGCAATAATGATATTGTGAGGGAAGCAAATAAGTGGGCATTCAACTTCCAGCCTAGCTGTTGATCTTTTGAATAGGGTATTTGCGTGTGAGATGCATCGATTGAGTGCTTGGAAAGACGAGCAGACGTGCTATGCGAATCGATTACACGAGCCTGGCACGCAGGTAGGTAATGATGACTCTTTTGGCGGTGATTCCAGACCCCACCAGGCCGTGGTGGGAGGCTCGTTTTATTACCCGTCGAAAGCCGCCGGCTGTGGATATTCCACCGGAACTAATGCCGCCGGGCTGTTGTGTCGGAGGAGCGCGCCTCCACAATAGCTTGCTTGGCATGAGGCCCGGAACCCTGACACGGTGACGAGTAAGTCGGGGGGTTGAAGAGTCAGGACTCAACAGGAGCGGGCGTATTACCAAACGGTGAAAGACACGGGCTACCGAAAGCCTCGTTTTCCCGCCAGTCAAAGACTCTATTCTAAGCAAAGTGAGGTAAGTATGCCCGGCAGCGTCAAGAACTGCAGCTTCCCAGATAGAAGGCGTCTCCGTGGCACCATATGTGGGCTGTCGTGGAAGAACAGATTAACAGCAAGCAGCAAACAGCAAACAGCAAACAGCAAACGGCAGAACCACACCGACTCGTTGCTCTGCGTTCTCGTTGGTGGCTGGGCACGATGCAGTTTCTTATCAGTTGGCAAGGTTAGGTAATTGGGAGACTGGTGAACTCTGACTGGCCAGTTCGCCAATGGGCGCGAGAGCCGAGATCGGCCCAGGGGATCAGCTATGTTACACTAGCGCAGCGCAGCAGATTAGCGTATCGTGCAGATGCGGCCAGTCACTGTGGTTCCGTAGCAGCGGACCTGCAATTTTGGCACACTTTGACAACCCTTGAGGATACTTTGGCACAGAGTTGTAGACGGTCCTGACGTTCCCGACCCTTATCGATGCACCGGCTACGGCCTCCGACAACCCAAGGTTGGTAAAGTACCGGGTGTCAGGGCTGGGCTTTTTGTCGGATGAGCCAGGTGCTGGGGGGGATGTCATTGTATCAGAAGCGCGGTCCAATGCTTCCAAGTAGGTACTCTCTGGGGCCGTTGCGGCAAATGGAAAGGGTAACTAAGGTCATAAACAAATAACGATAAAATAAAAAAAACTGGGTGAAGCGCAAGAAGAGTCATAATTCCTTCACTCCCACCCCTTCACCCGGCTGCTCCCACCTCTTGCTCCGTATTTATTCTCCCGGGACACGTCTTTCGCCTCTTCTACCTTTTTTTGAGTTGCAAAGTTCATCTCATACACATACACAAACACACTGCCGTAGCTTCGAGAGACTGCAATCATGTGTGGCATTTTCGCTTGTCACCGGTAAGCCCAACTGCGAGATCGTCCCTACTTCGGCGCGGATGGAGGGGCAGCGCGAGCTCCCCTCCCAAAAAAAATTAACCCCGCCATGATGCCTCTGGAGAATGCGACTGATTGTGTGCGCGCGCAGTCACCCCGACGTCCAAAAGTTCAAGCCTACGGCTTTGAAGCTGGCAAAGGCGTAAGTCCGCAACCGTTCATCTTCAAGACGCATCAATTGACTCCCAGTTCGCAGTATTCGTCACCGTGGCCCCGATTGGAGTGAGTTCTGAGTCACCGCGATGCGCTACTTCAATCCCAACCAGGCAGACAACTGACAAAACCCCCTCGCATAGGCGGAAGCGTCATTTCCAACAAGACGAGTAGGTTGACCTTGATCACGAATATTGATATCCCATCAATTGACCGCCAATTGCAGTTCTGTGTCATGAGCGTCTTAGCATCGTCGGCGTCGGTAAGTCTACCCTCAATACCTGGCCACAACTTCCCCGGCTAACCACCCTCACAGAGTCCGGCGCCCAGCCCCTTACCAACGAGGATGAGAGCATCGTCCTCGCCGTCAACGGTGAAATCTACAACCATCGTTTGATCCGCAAGTCTCTTAAGCACAAATACCACTTCAAGACCGGTTCCGATTGCGAGGTCGTCATTCCTCTGGTGAGTCAATATCACCCCGCGACCTGATACCTACAATGGCAGACATGGATATCTAACGTATCACAGTACATGGAGTATGGCCTCGATGCCCCGAAGCACCTCGACGGCATGTTCTCCTTTGTTTTGTACGATAAGAAGCAGGACCGCACAATCGCCGCCCGCGACCCCATCGGCATCACCACCCTCTACTACGGCTGGTCCTCAAAAGAGCCTGATGCGGTGTACTTTGCCTCCGAGTTGAAGTGTCTGCACAGCGTCTGCGACAAGGTTGAGGCCTTCCCGCCTGGTCACATCTACGACTCTGCCACCGGCAAGACCACAAGATACTTCGAGCCTACCTGGTGGGACGCGGCAAAGATCCCCGAGACCCCCCTCGACCTCAAATTGATCCGCGAGAAGCTCGAGAAGTCGGTCAGAAAGAGACTCATGGCTGAGGTACCGTACGGTGTCCTGTTGTCCGGTGGTCTGGATTCCAGTTTGGTGGCTGCCATTGCCCAAAGAGAAACTTTGCGGTTGAAGAAGGCGGCCCTTGAGGCCAACGGTGGCGCGCTCCCCATGACGGAGAACCCCGACACCGGCGATGGCATGGTTGGTATCGACGACGACAACAAGCTGTCGACGGTCACATATCTTCCTCAGCTCAACTCTTTCTCTATCGGTCTGCCCGGATCGCCCGACAACAAGGCTGCCCTCGAGGTCGCCAAGTTCCTCGGCACTAAGCACCATGTCATGACCTTCACTATTGAGGACGGTCTCAACGCTCTGTCCGACGTTATCTACCACCTCGAGACCTACGATGTCACGACTATCCGTGCCTCCACGCCGATGTACCTCCTTTCCCGTAAGATCAAGGCCATGGGCATCAAGATGGTTCTCAGTGGTGAGGGAAGTGATGAGATCTTTGGTGGTTACCTTTACTTCCACGCCGCTCCCGACAAGAAGGCGTTCCACGAGGAGACTGTTCGCCGTGTTAAGAACCTGCACCTTGCCGACTGCCTGCGCGCTAACAAGTCCACCTCCGCTTGGGGTCTTGAGGCGCGTGTGCCCTTCTTGGACAAGGAGGTGAGTAGAGTGCAAACCGAATGCTATCTTGGCTTTGCTGACTTTTTCATTTTCCCGTAGTTCCTCGAGGCCTGCATGAACATCGACCCCTCAGAGAAGATGATTACCAAGGAGAAGATGGAGAAGTACATCCTCCGTAAGGCTTTCGACACCTCCGACGAGCCCGGCGCCGAGCCGTACCTCCCGGACAACATTCTGTGGAGACAAAAGGAGCAGTTCTCCGACGGTGTCGGATACGGATGGATCGACGGTCTCAAGGACACCGCCGAGCTCCACGTTACCGACGAGATGATGAAGAACCCCAAGCCGGAGTGGGGCAGCGACATTCCGGACACCAAGGAAGCGTAAGCATTGTCCAATATTTATCCCTCTTCTGTTGTTGCGAAAGATCAGGCGCCGCTGACACACGATTTGACAGATACTGGTACCGCCTCATGTTCGACGAGCACTTCCCGCCGCATTGCGCCTCGACTGTCATGCGTTGGACCCCCACATGGTCCAAGCAGACGGACCCCAGTGGCAGGTGAGTCAGAAGAGGCCCCCCCCCTCTCCCCAGTTCCCCAGTGAAAATGAATTGGCCAAGTCGGTTTGCTGACCCGTTGCATGACAGAGCTATTGCCGTCCACGAGCAGAAGTACGAGAACGCCGCATAAAGTGGTAATTTGGAGGAAAGACAACCTGTATCCTAGCACTTTACGTCAATGCGGGCGGGTAAAGGGAAAGGCGTCCTGGTTTGTTGGATTATGTAGACCCTCAACAAGTTTAGAGTCTCAAAAAATAGGTATGAAAGTTGCGATTACTATCTGCCATTGCGCCTTTATGAGTTTTTGTACAGATCGTGACTAGGACGAAAAGTCTGATGAAGGCGTTTCTGGCCATTTCCTTCTCTGTTCTCCTCTCCATAGGTAATCAGGTCTTGGCCTGTCGTGTTGGTTCCTGGAGCTTACGAGAGAAAGCAACATCCCAGACCCTTCCCCAACTTCCATTGACTTCTTCCATCCAAGAGTCCACTTTGTGTGCAACAATGATTGAGTGTGAATGCCCGGGAATGTTAGCGTAGTGCCGGTAACTGGCCAAACGAGCATCCACAGTGACTCGGCTAGCCCCCAATATGAACAGTGAAGATGATGGACAACAGAGTCGGCAGTCAAAAGGCGAGGTGACACGATGGAGTAATTGGAGTTGCACCACAAAGACAGGCATATGAAGAGGAATGAGCGATAGTGCGAACATGGACAAAGCAGCGGGAAGAGGCAGGAACTATGGGAAATAATTCTGTGCCTGCCTCTTCTCTTAGGCTTACTGTAAGAATCTCACGCCTGCCGGTTCTCGCTACCTATCTTACTTTCTGTCCCGAATTCAATCTTCCACTTGCTCTCGATTTCACTATCTACAGATTCACTCAAACACACGCAAACGAGTACAACAATCAAAGAACAAAATCGAAAATCGCATTGGGCACCTGAGCCTTAGGTAGCCCACACTACTGGCATTCGACATCCACTCTCCCAGTGCTTTACTCTACCTTATTACGATCCCCTGTTCTCCAGAGTCCCGTCTGAGCTGGCCAGCCGACAACAATCCCAACAAACCAATAACAGATCCCCCACGTGCAGCCAAAAGCGTCCTAGTGCGACTCCGTCACAGCAAAGCTCCTCCGGACCGAATTGCGCCGGGAATCCCCGTCAACCAATTGATGCAACCAAAACATTTTCTCGAACAGCTTCCGCCCCAGCAGACCATCTCCTGAAAGGACACCTGCAACCCGCCTCTTTTTGCCCGTCGCATCTCGTCAACCGCTTTCCCATTGTCTACTCAATTTTCTTCCCAAAGTCTTCTTCCCCGTCAAAAATCAGCAATCATGTCTGTTCCTAACTTCGGAGACATTGCCAAGTCGGCCAACGACGTATGCGCTTTCCTTTTCTCCCTCTCTACCTTTTTCGGGTAATCGCGGACGTGGAAAATCGAGCTCTAGGCTCCTTCCCCAGCCGAGGTCATCTACGATGAAAGAAACTACTCAGCTGACATTGGCCTTCAATAGCTCCTCAACAAGGACTTCTACCACCTCTCTGCCACCACCTTCGAGCTCAAGAGCAACACCCCCAACAACGTTGCTTTCAAGGTCACCGGCAAGACCTCCCATGAGAAGAGCACCGCTGGCGCTGTAAGTCCCGCCCTACATTCACCGCTTGACGATGCATCAAGCGTCGCATAAACAAATAGAGATGAACCTTTGCTGAACATTTCTTTCCTCCAATCCAGATCGAGGGCAAATACTCCGACAAGGCTACCGGTACAGCAACCACCACCCATCGTTTAAAGCGCTTGAATCTCAGCTTGGGTCGAATATACGGACGGCCTTACGGCAGTCCTGTCTCATTCGCAGCCAACGTATCGCCGGGATTTGCACATTTGCTAATGTTCTACCATCGCGCAGGCCTGACCCTCACCCAGACATGGAACACCGCCGCCGCCCTTGACACCAAGGTCGAGCTCGCCGACAGCCTCGCCAAGGGCCTGAAGGCTGAGGGTGTCTTCTCCTTCCTGCCCTCCGCCGGCGAGAAGGCCGCCGCCAAGAAGGGCGCCAAGTTCAACCTTACCTTCAAGCAGAGCAACTTCCACAGCCGCGCTTTCTTCGACCTCCTCAAGGGTCCCACCGCCAACATCGACGCTGTCGTCGGCCACGAGGGCTTCCTCGCTGGTGCCTCTGCCGGCTACGATGTGAACAAGGCCTCCGTCACCGGCTACGCCGCCGCTGTCGGCTTCCAGGCCCCCACCTACTCTGCTGCCATCACCGCCAGCGACAACCTCAGCGTCTTCGCTGCCTCCTACTACCACAAGGTCAACTCCCAGGTTGAGGCCGGTGCCAAGGCTACGTGGAACTCCAAGGCCGGCAACAACGTTGGTCTTGAGGTCGCCAGCAAGTACCGCATCGACCCCGTCTCCTTCGCCAAGGTGCGTAATATTGTCCCGTTTGCAACCCTTTTGTCTAATATCCTTACTTACCAATCTCCGCGTACAGTTCAAGGTCAACAACAACGGTGTCGCCGCTCTCGGCTACAACGTCCTCCTCCGCGAGGGTGTTACCCTTGGCCTCGGTGCCTCCTTTGATACCCAGAAGCTTGACCAGGCTACCCACAAGCTTGGTGCCAGCTTCACCTTCGAGGGCTAAGCCTTTGTTCACTACATGTATTCTTGACGAGGAAAATTCTTTCAGCTCCTTTCTCCGGCCGGGTAGCGGACCCAATGCTCTTCTGGTTTCATTTGGAGGCTCCTGTCTAGTGTAGATTAGTTCGGGGAGTAATTGAGTTTGGTCGACCGGGAAATCGTGTTGTCTTTGCATGCGAGCGCTTCGTGGTGATCCGAACGCTTGGCCTTTGGTTGTGTGATTTATATCTATCCTGCTAGATGTCCACAGGTTACTGCGCAAGCTCTATCGCTTGGTCTATGATTTGGCATCTTTCTTCTTCCGGCTCAATCCGCCAGTAGCAACAAAGGGTATGAAAAAGGAAAAGAACAAGATCCCGCTGACCACCAAAAACGCTCCCACAGAAGTCTCCTGCGGTCCAACCGGGACCTGCGTGCCCATGATCCTATGCGACCGCCGCGAATCCTGCTTTTGCTGTGTCTTTGTATGCGTATGCGAATCAAAGTGCCGCGGCGCGGCCGACCTCGTGTGCCCGTACGGATCCGACCCGGGACCCATCCCAGGCTGTTCCTTCTCCGCGCCTGTGCCGGTGGTATCCTCGTGGGCCTCCCTCCGCTTCGCCGAATGCTCGCCCCAGCCGCCGGACCTATAAAAGCTCGGAGGCGGGCCGCGGAAGGTTGTGCGCCGCCGGGAGAGGCCTGATGCGGGGCGGCCTCCCGCGGGACCCGAGCTACTGTGGTAGGAGCCGCGTCTGTGGGCGCCGTGGTGGCTGTTGTGGGAGGAGGAGGGGAGGGAGCGGTCGTAGGCTGCGCGTTTGGCGGGGGTGCCTAGGACGGAGTAGGCTTCTGCTATCGCGTGGAATTTGCGGGATGCGTTTGGGTCATCGCGGTTGTGGTCTGGGTGGTGGGCCTTGGAGAGGGCGTAGAAGGATCTGGGGAGGGGAGGTTGGGTT
The DNA here is from genome assembly GCF_030867785.1 of Colletotrichum acutatum. Classification (NCBI taxonomy): domain Eukaryota; kingdom Fungi; phylum Ascomycota; class Sordariomycetes; order Glomerellales; family Glomerellaceae; genus Colletotrichum; species Colletotrichum acutatum. Next base: position 44,197 of record NW_026849086.1, read on the forward strand.
AGCTGTTACGATTCTTCGAGAGGGGGAACTGGGTTTAGGCAAGCTGGCACATGAGGGGCTTTGGACAGAGGATGTGGATGGGACAGGGAGCATGCTGCTATAGTAATGTGCCGCTTGACTGCGACCAAGATATTGCAGACTACACGACCAATTGGGAATGGATAGGTAGGTCTTCAAATGGTACGCACTTCTTGATATCGGAAGGCGAGGCATCGTGGGCGACCTTCAAGGTCTCGTAGTGGTTCGTGGAAGCGACGTCATTTCGAAGCGCACGCGATGTCGTAAACGTACGACACGGAAACCGAGCTCGGAGGCAAGTCTGTCCTGGTTCGACAGCAGGAGCAGCTCTCGTCTTCGTTGTCGTCCTCGTCCAAATTGCGCCGGCGCGGCGGAGGGAATGGGCCGCTGCGGGTTGCAGAAGTCGGGGGAGGAGCATGCCGGGCTCGAGCCCGGGCGTTTTCGAGGGACTTGGTACTCCGTGACGAGTTGACTACAAAGTTCAATTGAAAGAGACAGTAGACACTAGTGGTGGGGGAAGCTGGGCGAGCTTTAGGTTGTTTGGGAGGAGCGCGGGATATGATGTCGTAGGGCGAGTGGAGGGAAGTGAGTGTGACTTCGGGATCTGGGTCTCTCTCGCTTCGTACCTTACGTTCGCTTGCGCCCGGGACGGAAGTAGTGACGAAATCGATGGTCGCTTTTGCTCTCGTCGGTCGTTAGATCGGAGCTTGGTGGTACCTACCCCTGCGCCTCTGGGGTTATGGCGTCGATTACATAATGATGGGGTCCAACAGTTTGCAGTGACGGGGAATACAGAGTTCCAGGACAACGACACTCATGCTTCTGGAGTGACTGATGTAAAGCAATTCTCTGAGTACTATAAGTATTTTTTTGATGCTTGTATTGTTCTAGAAGACACTCTAGTATCATCACTGCGGCGTTGACTCTTACTAAGTCCCCGGGTTGACAACGCAAGTAAGTGACTTCTCTCAGCGTAGATTTCTAAACTTCTAGATTGCACGCGTCGACGGTAAACGGCTTGAAGGCGCACGAGGGTGTTTTTGAGTATGAAGAAGTTGTTGATTCACGCTTATTGAATTAAGCAGTTGCATTCTGGATTCTCAATATGATGAGAGTTGGCCTTGGGAACTATCCTTCAAGGCGGCTTCTGGCTGTTATGATCGCGTAGTGCTTTCTATCCTGCAGACTGGTCCTGGGCATGAAGGCCGAGTACCCAGAACACACGAATCATGCTTGGTTGTGAGATATTGACGTATTTCACGTCGCAGGCTGACATGTCATGCTCATTCTTGAAATGAGAATCGAGCTCTGTTTGATGTGGATACGGTGACCGTTGCCTTGCTGTGTCTTGAGCACCTTGTCTTCGTCTCCTCTGGGCTCGGCCTTGCTACGTTACTCTGCTTCATCTCTAGTCACCGATTTCTGCTCCTCTTTAAGCTAAGTCGGAGTTTAGGCTTATGGTTCGCACTTCCCTTACAGCAGATAACCCGTTAAGGAGGGCGTAGAATCTATGTGTATCCTGGGAGGTACCGAGTGATTCCCTCATACACCAGGTTTCCTTAGGCACTCTGTCTTTTAAAGAGCAGGGATGCTGCTGCAGCCTTCCCATGTTACAATTATCATGTGCCGCCTTGCCAGATGTTAGCTGTGTCTCCTTGGCGGTATCGTATGTCAGTCTTGCCTTTGCCTCGTCTCAATCATGGAAACGTGGTACTATGTCATGCGTTCTAGACCGCCGTTCGTTGTTTAGCACGGATAGGGTACATGAGCTCACCACCTCCAATTCTCCCCGACATCCTCCAGGGCTCGGGGTTCCCTGATATATCTTCATAACCTACGTATGCAGAGAGGCACAGCCGTATGCTGCATGCTGTTGAGTGTGGCGTAGGCATCACGGACCTAACGGCCCCTAGCCAATTGCTAACATCACTAGGCCTCAAAGGTGACAGGAAATCGAAGAGGTTTAACTAAGAGATTAAAGGCTGTAGCAAAAGGTGAGTTCTTCTAGTGGAGCAGCGACTCATTCATCCCTGGCGCGCTGTTAAGGCTTTTAATCACCATCAAGGTCAGATATCATGGCATGTCACCCGACCCGATATGTCATTATCATGAGAACTCGATAAACAAGGTCTTGTATCCATTCCAGCCCTTGCAGTGATTTTCCTCAAAATACGCACCCTCCAACAAAACTTGAAAGTTGACTTTAAGCAGTAGACGAGATATCTAGCGGAGCTAGTCTCCTTGGCAGTCCCCCCAAATCGGTAGACGCAGAGGCTTGGCGAAGTGTTCAAACGCTTAGAGGCTCGAATACATTTATGTATTCTTTTTTTTATGCTTAAAATTACATTGCTATTAACCTTCTCGCAGATATCGATATCTGTGAGTGGTTGATGTTTCATTACGCTATACATGGAATGTCGATGTGCTGACATGGATATCGGTCTTCCGTATGATCCCTTTCCGACTTGAAGAGTCATCGTCGTCGGTCTCGTGCTCTCTGACACCCGCACGCGAGGTGCCCCGTTTGGCTGATGCATGGTATGTTCTGTCGTTGCCGCTGAGCGAGCCAAGCTTGATGCCTGGGCCAGCACTTCCAAGAGCGTCTCCGCTCTACAAGAGAGATCGGGTTAGTCGCCATCTACGACATGATGTAGGGTCAGGGCGTAGCTTACCTCGCCTGTGATTTTGTAATTCCCGTCGTGAGAGGAGCCATAGTAAAACTTGAATAGTTTTCGCAGGGGAGGAAGCGACGATCCAATGATTCCCAAACTGCACTCGAGGTTGGAAGTAATGCTGATGACTCCAAGGTGATCTATAGGGTTGGCATGCCACGTGAGTTTATGTCCTAAGAAGGGGAAGTGTATTGTAGAGGATGACTTACAGGCGATCTCCGTGGGGTATTTTGCAGTGTCATAGTACTTGAGGTAGGGCATGCGGATGCAGGTCGCGATACTGGCGAAGATTCCGAGGCCGAGAATAGCTATGACTGAAACCTTCTTACGACGAGACATTTGCAGGCCGGCCACAATAAAAAAGGGAACAATGGCACAGGTCCAGTCCGTCAACATCTGAATCGCAGAGACGATGTAGCTGACAGTCTGCAAGCTGATCTTCTTTTGGCATGATCCCCTGTTAAACGAGGTCAGTAGACGAACGAAAAGGGGCGATCCGATTTCCAACAAAAAGTTGATGTTCAACCGCAACATCAACAATAGCTCAATGAAATACTTACAATGCCGGGTTCCATGTTGCTGCAAGCGGGGTGCAGTTTGCAAAGACAAAGATCAAGGCTAGGATGGCTACAACCACCATTACAGACATGTTGAGGATCATACAGATGACCACTCGCTTCCGTCGATCCAGACGTATACAAGTGAACCCAATGGCGCACTTGATAATGGTTGACGAGATAAAGTATAGTACTTCCCAGTAGGTCTGATACTCGGAGGCGCGAATCAAGTATAGTTGTGATGGGAGGTCGGCATCGTGGAATCCTACGCCATAGCGTGATGCAAGCACTGCGAAAACGACTGCTGGTATAAAAGGAAGCTGTTGCGCTGTTAGTTAGCGAGTTTTCAGAGTGATTTGGTACAGTAAAATTATACGAATGGTCGAGGAGCGCAAGGAGAGTGTCTAAGCTGAAAACACCTACAGTTCCTATTACTGCCAAATAATCTTCAACGCCCCAGAGTCGTGATGAGGCACCTGATAAACCGGCACGAACGTAGATTCGGAGTGACACGACGATGACGCTGATAATGCCCAAAATGATGGCGACAAACTCGACGGCAGGTGCCAGGCCCTTGGGTGCAAGGGGATCAAGTTGGTAGGCAAAGGCTTGTATCTGCTCCCCCGTCATAGAAGCCGCCATCTTGGGCGTAGGTCGGTCAACCCTATGGCCTCCGCTTCACAAAGATGTCGTGCTATGCCTTTTCTTCGTCGCGGACCCGAGATGCCAAAGAGGGGAAGAAAGCGAGCCTCGAGACGAACTTTGATCTAGACTCTAGACTGGAGACATCGGAGGAATTCAAAAGCGAAGTGGGATGCCGGAAACATACTGCCTGCCACATGGGAAGGGAGGCATTTTACTACAGGCCGCGGTTCCTGGATTTGACTGACAGCTGGATGCTGTGGGGGAGCTCCGACGTAACGTGCACCCCTGGTCAACGTCTGGTCTCATTCCCATGTCTTCTTCCCATGGTTAGGTGGAGGATTTGGCTCCTTGGACGTCCCAGAGGAGGCAGATTTTCGTGACCAACCCCACAAACGGAACGGCAATAAGAGCTCGTTGAGACTTTAATATGTAAATACCAAGGCAAAATATCCATTTTCAACATGTCGACCTGGGCCTTGGGTTTCGACGAGTCAGCGAAAGCCACACTTTGGTCGAGATGAGCCCTGTCTCGTGGGGCGAACTGTCAGTTTTCGTCCGAGGCCTCGCGACACCCATGGCGACGAAACCCCTTTCTGCCATGGCTTCTTCATGGCAACTTTTCAAGGCAGCACACAAGCGAGACCATCGGCTCATCGATGCCTCCTCTTCGGTCAAGGTATGTAGGTTTCGCTAACAGCTCTAGCTGCAGTAGCTGAGTTCAGTCGTTAAGAGGATTGATGCAACCCAACCAGTTTTTGTGGTGCAGCACGAAGTCGCCCCTGCCCGCGATCAACCGTCTCGTTACCAGTTTTGACGTGGTGGCCGCTGCGGACGCTTGTGCCGCGGGTTGGAGCAATCTCTTTTCGTCCCGGGCCTAGAACTGGGGGTTCATTGGCGCTTTGATAGGACCCGGGGGAGGGGATCCGGAGGCAGGGGAACGGTAGCGAACTCCACCAACCGACGTTATCCAGCCAGTCAAATAACGATGATCACCAGGACGGCACGTTGGATTAAATGAATCTAGCTGTGCCATAGGCTGCAGTTTTCGTAAAACGTCCAGGACCCTGTCTACGAAATACCACCCAGCACCACGTACAAGTCACTGACTCGACCGCAATGCGACTTCGGCCAGAATCTGGATGGTGTTTTTGTGCTCTAGGATAATGGCGAAACCCTAGAGGCTGGTGCCATGCCAAGTTCACCCGGGTTGATCTTCTCTTGGAACTTCATTATCACGTTGGTTCGTTGGGCACGAAGCTCAATCCTTTGGGCGTACCTACTCTGCACAACTCTGATGCCGAGAGTACAAACCGTGTAACGCTAACACAATAATAACACACACGCTTCCTGCGTGGACAGTCTATGAATACTTATTCAGCCCCAGGTACCCATCTGTGCAGCCGTTAACGCAATACCCAAGATTGCTATTGGCAGTGGATCCAGGATGTCCATACCTAGCGTGCTGGCCAGGCCACCCAATAAGTTTGACACCTGATTCTTTACCAATACGGCGGGCTTGGCCACATCACGGATAATAATCCCGGTCTGAAAAAGCCGCCAATTGGTCTAAGTTAGCAGTTGCACCAACAAGTCACTCCATGCGGAGCTTCCTGCTGAAGAATGTTGCACTGGGGTTGGAAGATCCAGGGGTCTTATCAATTGACCACTCAGGAGCTCGAGATATTTCATCCATTTTCCGAAGATGTGCGAATTTCCACTGTTGACGTTTGGGAGCTCCCCTCCTCTCATGTTCACACTCTTCGCTTCTTGTTTGGACAGACAACTCGTGTATTAGACGGCGAGTCATCGATCGTACTTTGTCATAATGTTGGGCACTATTCTTGCCTTCGTGGCGCTGTTAGCCCTCTATCTCATCGGTAGCGCCATCTACAACGTCACTCTCCATCCGCTGGCCGATGTGCCCGGCCCCAAGATCTGCGCCATTACTCGTATTCCATACTGGCTTGTCGCGTTGAGAGGTGAAGATATAGAATGGATGAAGAGCCTACATGAAGCTTATGGCCCTGTCGTTCGTTTCGGCCCCACGGATCTGAGTTACACGGCCGGAGAGGCCTGGAATGACATCCATGGACCTAAGGTGACCGAAAAGGCCCAAGAGTTCTCAGTTCAGCCTGTGAATGGTACGCGATATCCCGACAATTTGATTTCCCAGCTTCAACTTTAGCACATGAGCTGGCACCAGAGACTGATGGGTTGCAGGCGTCCCGAGTATGCTTACGGCGAACACCGAAGACCATGCTCGAGTCCGTCGCCTCTTCTCGCCTGCCTTCTCGGAACGTGCGCTGAGACAACAAGAGCCGCTGTTCCGAAAGTACGTGGACCTTCTCATGTACAAGTGTGGCGAAGTTGGCGAAGAAGGGCAAAAGGCTGTGGAAATGACTCAATTGCTCAACTTTGCAACATTCGACGTCATGGCCGAACTTTGCTTTGGCCAGCCCCTTGGCCTGCTGGCGAAGAACGAGTACAGCCCCTGGGTCAGGTCAATTTTTGAGTCGCTCAAGATGTTGCCCATCGTTTCCATCATCAACTACTACCCCATCCTGACTGCCATATTCAACCGCTTCGAACCAAAGTCTGTCGTGGAGCAGCGTGTCACCCACTGCAAGCACTCAGAGGATCGTGTCAACCAACGACTGCAAGATGGCTCTGACCAGCCTGATGTCTGGAACTTGGTCTTGGCGGCCAAGGAAGGCAAAGGTCTTTCTCTTGAGGAGATGCATTCAAACTCGGAAATCTTCATGCTCGCTGGATCGGAAACGACGGGTAAGCAAGTGCCATAGCATTCGGTGTTGATGTGAGGCTGACTGAGTGCGCTAGCTACACTTCTTAGCGGTTGTCTTTACAATCTGCTCACCTACCCCGACAAAATGAACGCCCTTCTCGAAGAAATTCGAGGCAACTTCACAAAGCTGGATGAACTCACATTCGAACGTCTTCAGGAGCTGAAGTACATGAATGCCTGCCTGAAGGAGGCGCTGCGCGTTTATCCCCCCGTGCCGATCGGAAGTCCCAGAGTGGTGCTCCCAGGTGGACAACAGATTCTTGGTAAATGGGTGCCTGCCGACACGCGCGTGTCTGTCCACCACTGGTCGACGTACAAATCCGAGAACAACTTTAAGAACGCCGAAACTTTTACGCCAGAGAGATGGCTCAAGACGGACCCCACCTACGCCGGAGATGCGCTGGAGGCTCACCAACCATTCGGTTTCGGGCCGCGTAACTGCCTGGGCCAAAACATGGCGATGCACGAGATGAGACTCATTTTGGCTACCTTGCTCTTCTCATACGACCTCGAGCTATGTGAGGAGAGCCGGGACTGGAAGAACCAAAAGGCATTTGCGCTCTGGATCAAGAACCCGTTGATGATCCGCGCAAAGCCATTGGCAACACAAACTAGGTTGAAAATTTGAGGTAAAACCCGTCCGCTTCACTTCGGCTCTGATCAAGGTTAAGATCCAAAATACAATGCAAGTTGCAATGGAGACATATACTCATCTCTCTACCAATGGAATCGTCAATTAAGTGATATCAGAGTATTATTGTGGTTCTGAGACATACAAGGGATCTAAGCGGCGGGATGTTCACGATGGCGGGAGATCGACATTTTAGATCGTGTTAGTCAAAGCGTGACCTCGGACACATTTCGTCGACTTTCGGGCTTATCCACAATTATAAAGAAGCCCGCCGATTTCGTTGTCTTCCACATGACACTTTCTGCTTTTCTAATATATACCGCAAAGTAACTCTAAATTCTTGTAATCAAGTCATATAGTTGTTCGAGAAGAACTTTGCACGATATTCTGAAACTTTATCGTCCAGAATAGTCACAGACCTCAAAATGACGACGCTTACCTCTAGACGTCTTCAAATATCGTCTTCCATAACATACGAATACTACGTTGCCAAAGCTTCGAATTCTACTTTACCAAATCTCCTCTTCTTACACGGGTTCCCCTCCACTGCAACCGACTTCCGCCAACAACTAGAGCACTTCGCCTCCCTGGGCTACGGTGTCCTCGCGCCGGATCTTCTTGGCTACGGTGGATCTTCCAAACCACATGACCCGCAAGAATACACATGGCGCAAAATGAGTACACACATCAAAACCATACTGGACGCAGAGAACCTCGACACTGTGGTAGGCGTAGGCCACGATCTGGGCTCATGGTTTCTCAGCAGACTGTACCACTTTTATCCTTCCCAGTTCAGGGGTATAGTATTCTTAGACGTCGGATACTCTGTACCAGGAGAGAAGTTTGATGTCGAGATGATCAACCGAATGACAAAAGAAATGACTGGCGAAGAGAGATTTCGATATTGGAATTTATTTACGGATGACGAAGGGGTTGCCCTGATGGATCGAAATGTCGAGTCTGTGATATCTCTCATGCATGCTTCACCTGAAGTCATGGCTGCGAATCTCGGGCCGCCTGGGAAGGCTAGAGACTGGGTCTCCTCTGCAAGGATTGCGCCAACACATTCTTTTACCGACAGAGATGTTCAGAAAAATGAATACTTCCTGATGAAGGTTACTTCGTTCAAGAAAGGCGGATGGACAGGTCCGACAAACTGGTACAAGGCGCTACGTAACAACTTGTCTTTCGAAGATGAAAGGAACATGAATAAGGAGATCGAAGTCCCTGTGTTACTAATTGGCTGTGGACGAGACGAAATGACGGTTACCCCATTGCAGGATCAGATGACGAGGCCGTGGGCAAAGGCGGGATATGATTTCAATGTGCTCGAGACAGGACATTGGGTCATGCATGAGGATGGAGAGGGAACTATTCGATTGCTGCAAGAGTTTCTAGGGAAACTTGAGTAATGTGATGATCTCCATTTTGGATATTCGCTTAATTTGATAGAAACAAAAACTAGACTCGGACGACAAATCTACATGTAACGTTCAATGAGCCCCATTACGATAGTGAAAGAACGCGAGACACCTTATGTCTAGTATCATTTCGCATCCAGAAAACGGGCCAAAAAGGCTTATATTCGGCCTCTTCTGCTGCATCTCAAGCTCATTGCAGGGTTTTAGTGTGCAGGACAGATATTCGAAGTTGGACGTAGGTGCTTCAGGGGGCCGGTGTTGTAAGAGTGCTTTCGATGATAGTGACAACCTGACCGTTTCGTAATGATACCGTTCCATGCAGTCGAAGAGCGTGTGTCTTGAAAAGGCTAGAAGACACATTCATGTATGTTTTCAAGGCCCAAGCTGGTTGTTACATGTCGAGTTAGGCGTCAGATTTGTCTCGCGTTGCTGTTCTTCTCTGGAGGCTCCAGATCCCATTCTCAAAACGAAGCCTTGGATCGGGGGAAAAGCTGGAAATTGAAGTATTACTCATACATTAATTGAGGAAGAAATTAGTTTGCGTCGATGGACAATGAGATCGCTACTTGTTGCATGTCATACACTCTAGCTATCGACGTCTGACTGGGCGACGTCATGGTCGGCAGAGAAATGCTGGGGGACAGAGTTCAGCGAACGGCTGATCTCAAAGAGAAGCCATCTTTGTCGATAGGAAAGTCGCGTATTCATCGGTTTCCCGGATAGACCATCATGGATGCAGTGCTACGCTTCCGATCCGCAAGGCCCAGGGTATTCTTTCTAATGCAGTTGCAGCCCTGCTTGGCGGGGTCCGTCTTGGTCTTCGGACCCGGTTGTGGTAGGCAGCAGCTTTAAACAGGCGGGTTCGGAATCGGCAGTGGCCTGAGCTTTGCACCCACTCAAAAGGGCCTTGCTACCGTTTGCCTCTCTTGTGCTCCGGAGACAACGGGGAATTACACTGTCAGAAGACCGTGCATTGGCCAGTAAAAATCTGCCAATCAGGAGTTCTGACATAATTTCTCACTCCAAATTCCCTTTCTCTCGTTGGGCCTAGCTTGGGTATAATACTTACAACTCCCAGCCACCGTCGGCAAGAGCTCTGACGATGCCATCAACCAAGGACAAACAGTGGGATAATGGTATTCGAGTCGGTGTTCTGACACTGTGGGACTAGGGCGGAATGACAACAAAAGAGATTTGCGAGAAGTATGGTATGCCCCGGCGGACTTTCAACGCGATCCACAACAAAGCTTTGGCCCGAGGATGGGGACCAGGTCAACCGGTGCTAATTGCTCATGTCGAAGACGGAGCTCGCTCCGGCCGCCCGAAGACAAAAGAAGACGGCTCTGACGCCCTCCCTGAAGGTGTGGATAGTATCGACCACAGCCTCTAGCCTTAAGGGGCATAGAGACAAACTCCACAGTCAAGCCTGGATAGAATCAAATCTATGTGAGCAGTTTCTGTACCTCGTGTGGAAGACAAATGAAGCTCAGCTCATCTTTCAAAAAGCCCGCTCTATATTCGTCCCGCGATACTTGATGCAGTTCGTAATGAGGGGAGACGTGCTGTAATCCCAGCAACGACAGGAAAGCCCTGCCTGAGTGTATTTGGTGACCTGATGACGCAAGTCGAGAGACTCGAGACTGCAAGATGATACGGCTAGACCAGATGGACATAGGAATAACCATTTTATATCGAGCGTATAGGCATCGCCATGTTATATCTCCTTATTTAAGTGAACGTTGTCACCTGCCTTCGACAAATCACCTCTAAGCATTCGTCGCTTTTGTTCTCCAATTCCTTACTTCCAAAGGCCCAAAAGATTCCCTTCAGCAACAAAACTTCAATCATGGTAGGCAACCGCTTGCTCACACCTGTCTTAACGGCTGCGGTTCTTGTTCATGAGAGACCACCCTCCTTCACCCATCAGAACCCGCGTGCGGATGTCAGTCGAGAACCCCTGGCCGAGTACATGAATCTCCGTGATAACATCACAGAGTACATGCCGGAGTGTCGAAGGGGATATCCCCCAGTCTTTGACTGGGCAAATCGTGCTGCAATTCTCAGGCGTTAGGGTGGAGCGCCTGGTGCAGGTGCCCCTTTGTCCCTGAATGCCTACAAACAATACCGCAACAGGAGCGCTAGCCAGAAATCAACCTCATTGAGAGATCCTGATCTACGTCGCGAAGCTGGTAAAGTTTACCTACAAGGCAGGCGAGCGCATTGGCGCCTTCGAGACTTGGCTCACACCTTGCGAGGACGTGGTCACTGAAGACTTTGCGAAAGTCTTCGACACTTTGAAACTGGCTTTTTCATGAATAAGGGATCAAACTGCTTCGACTATCCTAAAGGAAGTATAGGACACCGGCGATGGAGCCCGCGGAACCCACCCTTTTTCGGAATCCAAGTCCCGATGCCAGGACTGATTGGTGGATGTAATTCGGAATTTCGAACGAGAACCACACTGAACCTGCTTCAGATGGCGACAAGGAGACAGGAGCTATAAAATAAGAGGGCATGATAGCGTCTCTAGGGTACGGACCTGGGAGAAGATAGCCTAGATAGGCTGCGGTTAAGAACCTCGTTTATAAAATAGATCACAAGGTTCGAACTTCCATAGAGATGGACACACGTTCCACGTCGCTTCAACAAAACTTACAGTCACTTCTCTAAAATGAGAACCACCACCGCCTTCCTTTCCCTTCTCTCCCTTTCTGCCAGCACGATGGCGAGCCCCATTCCAGAGCCAGCTGCTGCTCATGTACGCCTCTCCCAGCCGCACGATCTGCTAGTTCCTCTTTGAATCTACACAATCGATCTCAGTTCTGTCGCTAATGTCTGTCATCAAACAGAATCCCCGCGCTACCTGCCCATCCCAAGTCAATAGCGCCTGCAGCAAGTTCAGCAACGCCAACGGTCAGAGACAATGCCGAGGCGGCCATTGGAACTGCGTTCATCTCAACCCGATCACTCTGGATGGAAATTTTATCACCTATACTTCAACGAGTGTCACTTGTTCTAAGAATGGAGAATTGTGCTCCTGAATATTGTGAATGCCGTCGAGTTATAATATCTCCGATGTGAAGAGGATGCGTATTCTGTTGGGCTTTAAAGCCACACCTCACTTGAACGGATGTCGATAGGGTAGCCATTAGAACATCCGTTTGTGCCTTGCTAAACAAACAGAGACGGTCATTACTTTTCAGAACCACTTGTAATTACGCGATACCAGACTGCTCGCCTTCATTGATATGTACTAATCAAAACGTCGAGTGGGCATTCTGTACGAGAAGTTCCACAGCATCAGTAGTAGTGATGACACTTTCGCCAGATGGCTGTTGTTTGATGCAGGGGGGAAAAGTGTACGAAGAGACTTCGATTCCCAGCTTCTCAATTGGCGACTAAAATGTAAAATCAGGTGAGACAGTGATAGACCGTAGGACATGGTACCTATCATAACATGTAGGTTTACTCAAACAAAACCCTCCACTTTTGATACCACTTGGTTCTTATCACTGCAGGCTTTTGTGCAGCGAAAATCTCGTCTAAGCCAGACTTCAGGTCAACGTCCATCGGATTAAGTACCCAGGGGTCTTGCCGTCCCACAGTGAACTTGTGCCCGAAGAAAAGCAGCAAGAAGATGACTACCCCGATGTACGACGTAAGAAAGGAAGAGGTGTTCCACTGTCCCGCGAGAAATACCTTGAAACCGTTGACGAAAAGCAGTAAACTGAAGCCAAACAAGCTGAAAAAACTTGAGTAGGGTTGAAAACGGGAACGAAAGGGAATATCTGTGATACCCTGCGCATCTGATGCCTTGCGATATCTAAAGTAGATTATGCAGCAACAGATCCAACTTTGATAAGCACCCGTATTGATCAAGTTGACGAACCAATTGAATACAGTTGCACCAGTCGAAGCAACATTGAGATACGCCAACAATGAGAACGAGGCACTGGCTGCTGTGGCGTAGTATGGGACACCTGACTTCGTACAGCGCGTGAAGATCTTTGGCGCGTTGCCTGCGAGGGCCATCGAGTAGAGCGCGCGGCTAGCAAGGTACTATCAAAGTTCACACGGATCAGAAGATATTCAAAAAACTACAGGAGCAGGAAGAGGAACACATACCAGATAGGAGTTACCTGCAGACCAAGCACTCAGGACAATCACGACGTTCACTACGCTGTCGAGGCCCTTAATGCCTGCCTCCCTAATGCCAATAGCCCAAGGAGAAGCGCCAGCACCTTTGCCACCACTGAGGAGGTTGGGATTGTTGCTGCTGACAATGATTCCCACAGCCAGAGCACCAAGAATGTAGAATGTGATGAGGCGATAGAAGTATCGACGGGTCGCGGTGGGAATATTGCGGCGAGGGCTTTCCATCTCTCCACCGGTGACGACAAGAAGTTCTGGCGCAAAGGCAAAGGCAAACACGGAGAAGGTGATGGTCGAGACAAATGCTACAAGACGCCCAGAGTCTCCCGTCACGATGTATTCTTTGACCGGCCCTGGATTGGACCAGTTCGAAAACCAAAGGGGTTGGTGCGAGGGCCCGCCGCCAAAGAAGAGTACAACGGAGAGGATGAGCAGCCCAATAATACCAAAGACTTTCATGCTGGCGAACCAGAACTCGGCTTCCCCATAGAATTTGACAGGGAAGCAATTGAGGGCAATCATGACGGCGCCGATGAGTGTCAGCCAGAACGCAATGTGTAGAGGCGGCGACCAGTAATTGAGAACAATGTAGGTTGCAGTGATTTCGGCCGGAACTGTGATGGAGAAGATGTACCAGTATACCCAGCCCAGCGTGAACCCAAGACTGCGCGAGAAGAATCGTTGGCCGTAGAAGGCGATTGAAGAGCCGGGAACTGGAAGATAGGCACTCATTTCGCCGGTGGCCGTTGCCACTCCGTAGAGAAGGAGAGTGATACTGATGTAGGAGATTAGAAGGAACAGAGGCCCGCCCATATTCAGGCCCTGGCCGACGCCAACGAAGAGACCAGTTCCGATTGTGCCACCCAAGGCGATCATCTGTGCATGTCGAGACTTGAGGCCACGTTGGGTGGAGCCGTGTTGTTGTCCCTCGGGACCTAACACGCCTCCGCGTATAGACTCCATAGGACGGAGCTCGACATCGGTGTCGGCGATGGCTGGGGACTTCATCTTTTCGGTGTCGTTAGATAAAGAATTAGACATTGCGGTTTTGTAGATGTCAGTTGTACAGACGTTTGAGTTATTTAAATGAAGTTCCAGGACTGAAGCAGGATACAGTCTCCTGTAAGAACGATGCAAGGCAGATAGATTACGGAGGTCAAAGCCCTACGTTGTTGTAGTAAATTCTTGTTCCTGAACCAAGTTGATACAAATCAGGGAGACCAAAGGGGATGCCACTTAAATACTTGAGTTAAGATGAAGAGGGAGATGGAAGTAACGTAGAGTTGAGTAGACTTTTGCAACGCTGCCAACCATTTCATCACGAGGTACCCAGCAGCAAAATTATGGTTGGTTTGCGCATCCGTTTCCGACTTAGCTCAATACCATACCAAGGGCGCGGGTTTCAATCTTGGTCTGGAACGTTTCCCGAGGATTATCTGTATTTTTTCCCGAGGGCTATCAGCTTCATCGTGCTTAAACCTGGCGTAACTCATGATCCGCTGGAGTTAGCTTGCATTAAGCCTGATAAGGGAGGCTAGGAGCTTTTTGTTGCTGGTGTTGTCGTTATTACTTTCCTAAAACTTTGAGACTACCTAATCCGCCAAGCTTCTGGCAAGGAGAACTTCCCCGCGTAACTATCGGCTTCCCCGGACACATCCCTGAAGTCGGCTGAGATGTGCGATACGCAGCGTATATGCCTATTTTGGTGCTGGTTCTCGTCGTATTTGCCTTCACCAAGACTCTGTTAAAGGCGAGACTCGCAGAATACTGACATATAGGCAGTGGGAGTGAAATGGAAAGCATGTCCGCGTGGCGTCGAGACAGCGTGAACCATGTTGCTAAAGAATGCAGGCTTCATCCTTGATGGCGATCACATCAGCAGGAGCCCTGGGTTATTTGGCATGCCAATCTCATCCCTGACCGGAAGGGCCAACTGTAAAAGTGATCAAGGCACAGACGCGGATTGAAAGCGAAGCCAATCAGCCCCAGCATAGTCAGTTGGACTGATACACGGCTTGATCCAGGAAGCTAAGTTGAGAGTGGCCAACATTCTGTTCTGCTGCGAGATCGGGAATGCACTTACGATCATAAGCAAAGGGAACAGTAAGGCTACACCGCGTACGATTACAGCACTGCTGTATCTGATTAGCAAGCTTGCGACGCTTAGTTAGCACTGTTTAAATACGTCTCAGGCGCTGAAGCCGGGGCATATGTAAATAAGGTAGCTTGCCAGGTCAACCAGTGCAAAGTTTCCAGGAAATTGAAATAATCAGCTTTTGACTGGGACATAGGAGCGAGCGTGTTCCACTAGTATATTTGTATATTCATCGAGTCTACCGTAATTCTTTTACGTCTAATTTTGGGTCGGCATCACCACGCTTGCCTTACTCGCCTCCTCATCTTCCAATTTCCAAAGACTGGTGACCGTTTTGGTCTGCAAATAGAAGTTCAAGCCTGCTTTGCCGTAGAAAGTGTTGACGCCACCGCCCGCGATGCTTGCCTTGTTTCCTGTGAAGCTGAACATAGGCAGCGGCACTGGGATCGGAACATTGATGCCAAGCTGCCCAGCCTCTATGTTCTTCTGAAACCAAGAAGCAGCAGCTCCGGAGTTGGTGAAAAGAGCAACGCCATTGCCGTAGGGATTGTCATTGACAAGCTGAGTGGCTTCGGCCAAGGTCTCCGCCTCCAGACAAACCAAGACCGGCCCGAAAATCTCCTCCTTGTAGCACTTCATGTGAGGCTTCACACCACTAATGATGGTGGGACCTAGGAAGTTGCCATTAGGATACTTGCTGGGGCGATAGCCGCGGCCATCCAATACAATTTTGGCACCTTCTTGCTCTGCGCTCTCGATGAGAGCTTCTATCCTGACAAGACTTTGAGGGCTAATTACCGGGCCTAGGTCAGCGCCGTCTTCGAAACCGCCGTCAACCTTGAGCTGTTTTGCATTCTCGACAAGGTCGTCAATCCAAGAGTGTGTCTCGCGGCCAGTGAGAACCAGAGCAGAGAGCGCCATACAACGCTGACCCGCTGCGCCGAATGCAGCACCGGAGATTGCATTGATAGTTAGTTGCTTATTGCTATCGGATAGAACAACAGCATGGTTCTTTGCACCGAGGTTGGCCTGCACTCTCTTTCCGTTGGCTGATCCACGAGTGTAGATGTATTCGCCGGCCTTATTTCCACCAACAAAGCTAATGGCCTTGATTGCCGGCTCGTCAAGAATGAAGTTGACTGCGCGGTGCGTGCCATGAATGATGTTGATAACACCGTCGGGGAATCCAGCTTCCTTAGCCAATTCTGCCAGAATCATAGCTGCACCGGGGTCTCGTTCGGATGGTTTGAGGACCAGCGTATTGCCAGTAATCGTAGCAATTGGAATTGACCAAAGAGGGATCATGGCAGGGAAGTCTGTCGAAGAGCGGATCTGTTAGCGATGAAACAAGTGCCAGAAGTGATCCGTGGATACACATTGTAGCTCAAGGATTAGAGTTGGAGTAACTTACTGAAAGGACATATAGCGGCAACAACACCTAGAGGCTCGCGGTAGCTTCGTGTCTCCATGTCTTTAGCTACCTCTAGAACATCACCAGTGATTTGTGTCGTGATTCCGCACGCGGTCTCGGCAACTTGCAGACCGCGTAGAACGTCGCCTCGTGCATCGGCAAAAGTCTTGCCCTGTTCAAGCGTGATGGATGCGGCAAGACGATCCCAATCTCTTCGAATCAAGTTTACAAAGTTGAACATAATTTGCTGGCGCTTCAGAATGCTCGTAGCTCTCCATGTTGGAAATGCGCGCTGGGCGCTCTCGACTGCGGCTTTGAGCTCCTCGTCCGTGCTCTCCGGTACGCGTGTCACGACATTGTTTGTGGCTGGGTCGTGGACATCGATCCAGTTGCTTGCTGAGGACGGCCTGAAGGTGTTGTCGATGAAGTTTTGTGTTGCTGAAGGGTTGATGATCTTGGTGTGAGACGTAGGCCAGGACAACTGTGCAGATGATGTTGTGGAAAGAGCTCTCTGGTACGGCGAAACTGGGGAAGATAGCGCGATGAAGCTACTTGGCTTGGTTGAGGCTACGCGAACGGCCGATGAAGCCTTGAAGGAACGCATATTTGGACAAGACGGAAGACAGGCTTGGTGACCATACAGTGCAAGTTAATATCTCGGAATGAAGTGGTGCATGAAGTGGTTGGCGAAGCTCAAAGAAAAAGAGAGTCAGTTGTAGATTAATTTGAAGCAGCTCATCAGAGATATCGTAGAGGCCGCTGGTTGATCTAGGCAAGTGGGATGTTTCACGCGCATGGTTTCGCAATTACCTACCATCCATACTTACACGATTTGACATACTCAAAAATATTGCTCTAACCATCGGATACGCTTCCGTGATATTGATGGTAAGGTCTCGCCGAAAGTAGCCTTGATATTCATGCTCGAAAGTCCTGGAGAGCTATGCGTACCGACTGCGCATATCGCAAGTGGACCAATCAGCTCGGTACCCCTGTACTGTAGGAGATCCAATGCACCTCAGCACCTGCAGCCGGAGACATGCCCCTGATTCGATGGACCACCTCGAGAGCGTATCACGCGGGGGCAAGACAAGTTCATTCGAAGAGAACACGAATCAGACGTCAGATGGTTGCTGGGTGCACGTATCTGGAAAGTCAGATTAGGTGTGAGTGATGGTGTGAAGCAAAAATGGCAACCATCCCCGAGCTACCCCGAATTCACCCCAACCATGACGATAAGCATTTGGTCTAGATCGGTGATTTTGAGCTTCTTGCCTAAAATGGGAGCTTGAAGGCGATTGCTTCAGGTGCAGAAGGGTCCAAAGGTCGAACGGAAGCATCTTCTGCGTGCTGTTGCTATCCCGATTTCGGGTGGCGGAGCAGCTTGCCGAGGCAGGAAAGTCAAGAACTCTCATGACTGACGGAACCAATTCCGATATATTATTTCACATAAGCTTGCCAGCTCTCCATTGTAGCAACTACTCTCACATCCAGTATCCCTCTCCATCTCCTCTCAAGATAATCCCATGTCGAGCTGGTGCAATCGATCCTCAAAGCACACCCGACCAAGATAATCTTAGTCTCACTAATTTCCCAAAATGGCAAACCGCGGCGCAACTTGGGACCCCGATGTCCATACCATCCGTGATCTGATGGAGTTGGGCAGCAAGAAGCTCCCCAAGATGTACAGAGATTACTACAACGAGGGCGCAATGGATCTCGTAACGTCAGTCGCCTGAAGTTAGCTCCAGAGTATCCGAGAAATTACTAACACTCGACATTATACAGACTGAAGGATAACGAGGAGGCATACAACCGATACAAGATCATGCCGCGTATTCTCGTCAATGTCGACAATATCGACATGTCTACCTCGATCTTTGGGGCCAAGGTATGTAGATCGCATGGTCGGAATCTCACAACTGCTTACACATTCCCGCTAGGTTTCATTTCCCTTGGGCTTTAGCCCGGCTGCGATGCACAAAATGGCACACCCAGATGGCGAACTCGGCACGTCGCGTGCTGCAGCAAAGATGAATGTTTGCATGGCCCTTTCTTCCTATGCCACCGAGTCGATGGAGAACGTGGCAGCCGAAGGCGCTGGAAACCCATATATCATGCAGCTGTGTGTACTCAGAGACCGAGAGACCACTTTGCAAATTTTGAAGAGGGCTGAAGGTAGGCAAATCATATCTCCTAGAAGCATGAAGCCAAAATGCTAAGAAACTTGATAGCATCTGGATACAAGGCAATCTTCCTGTCTGTCGATACCCCGCTGCTAGGCCGCCGATTGAATGAGTACCGAAACAACTTCTGTCTACCCGACGGCATTGAGTGGCCTAACCTCTTGTCCGATGGAAAGAGCGAATTGAGCGGCAACGAGAAGGATGGCGAGTCTTCAAACCGACATGACTTTGGTACGCCATAAAGCAGATGCATGTTTTTGAATTCATTACTGACAACCAAAATTGCAGACCCTTCGCTTGACTGGGACTCGGCCATTCCCTGGCTCAAGAAGCACACTAAGCTCCAGCTATGGCTGAAGGGTGGTAAGTTGATTATACTCCTCGCCTCTTGTGATGACATCGAACTGACTGGTTGACTTGTCTAATAGTTTACACTCCCGACGACGTAGCTCTCGCGATCAGACACGGCCTCGACGGTGTCATCATCTCGAACCACGGTGGCAGGCAGCTAGATGGCGTGCCTGCCACGTTAGATGCTTTGCGCATCTGCGCACCTGTAGCGGCGGGAAAGATTCCTATCGCTGTTGATGGCGGTATACGCCGTGGTACTGACATCTTCAAGGCGCTTGCCCTCGGCGCGTCACATTGCTTTGTGGGAAGAATCCCCATTTGGGGTCTGGCGGTACGTCAAGACACGACTGTTCAAGATTATTCACGGATAAAATAGCTGATCAGCATGATAGTACAATGGGCAGGAGGGCGTTGAGCTGGCGCTTAAGATCCTCCAGTACGAGCTCAAGGTTGCCATGGCTCTTGCAGGGTTAGTCCCGAGCCGTCAACTGGTGAACATCGAACATAGCTAACTAATTTGTCAATAGAACCCGAACGATTGCTGAAATCTCGAGGGGTCATGTGGCATATCTGAACGGAAGCGGTGTTTTGGCGAAGCTTTAGGTGAAACGTGTGTATTTTGATAGCATTTGCATAGCGAATTATCATTTCCTCAGATCGATCATCATCAACGAAATTCGCAACAGTGTTAGTTTCTATCTTTTTCGAGATGCGGAAGATATCTTCAATGAATCATCTAAGATGCACAAAATGTGACAGCCTACAACCAAATCTAGTACAACCGGATCTCCTGCATCATTAGCTGCTAAAGAGCGCCGGGCCTGGGCAATCACACAAAATTGTCTTCAAGGTGTTTCTAATCGCACCCCAAACCATGACTGTGACTACATGTGCAGAATTCAAGCGCACTTTGGCCGATGTGTGTCATCATGGCTTTCTTTGCCCGACTTTGCCACCCAACCTGGATCTGCAAGCGCCACGCAGCTTCGCAAAAAGACACTGACTCCTACGAGACCCTGGATGACGAAGTTAGTGTCCCTTGGGACGCATTGCTGCGTCCAGAATCCTATTGTACCGGTATCAATGAAACCCCAATGTTGGTCGTCCCTTTCGAGCGCAGAATGGCTGTCCTGTTTGGTGATGGTGTGAAGCAGATGGCCGTTTCTGCGCCACACACACCATAGTCAGGCCAAGCCGGCCTCCTACAGGAAGGCCTCCGCGACGGGATCCACTCTACCGCCCGGACCTACCCCGCGGTATCTCGATCAAGACAGCGATTTTGGAGACAGTCACCGCGGGGCATTGTGGATCCCCGGGACCGGAGCTGACCCCGCGGTGCCGTCTTATTTCGCTCGATTCGAATTACCCCGCCATCCTCACATCCCTTTTCCAGAGCCGTTGTGAGGGGCACAGGTGACAGAAGAGGCAGGCCTGCTCGAATTGGTTATACTTCGAGTTATCGGGTGCGCTTCCGGTCGTCTTTGTGCTATAATAGAGAAGGTTTGCGCGTGTAGCTATCCGCAAGGTACGAAGCAAGAGAAGCCGGCTTGCGTTTGTAATCTTTGACACGCTGAAATTAAACAAACACCCAGGGAAACTGGCAGCTATATGACGTTGGCATCCCAAG
Organism: Colletotrichum acutatum; assembly: GCF_030867785.1. NCBI lineage: Eukaryota > Fungi > Ascomycota > Sordariomycetes > Glomerellales > Glomerellaceae > Colletotrichum > Colletotrichum acutatum. The sequence continues at coordinate 64,766 of NW_026849086.1, forward strand.
CTCAATAGGCCCTGAATCTTTACATTGCAGTATCAATCAAGTCCTTACATCAACGTTTAGCTTGGTCTTTCTGCAGCAGAACTTATCTTACGGTTCACCGCACAACATTCTCAATTACTGCAAAGCCTCAAACCACTCTAACGACCTGAATAACACGTTCAAAATGACTGCTAGCGACCTCAAAGGCGTCCTCGTCGCCCTAATCACCCCCTTCACCCCCGACCAAAAAGAAATTGACACCGCCGCCCTCGATGCACACATCCAACGCATGATCGCCGCAGGCGTCCACGGCCTCGTCCCCGGCGGCAGCACGGGCGAGTTCACAGCCCTCACCACCGAAGAGCGCAAAATCCTCGTCAAGCAGTCCGTCGACTCTGCTGCCGGCCGAGTCCCCGTCGTCGCGGGCATCGGCGATCTCTCCACCGCAAAGGCCGTCGAGCACGCCATCTACGCCGCCTCAGTCGGCGCCAGCGCGCTGATGGTTGTCCCGCCGTTTTACGATGCGCCCAACTTGGTACAGTTGAAGGAGCTGCTCAAGGAGATTCACGACGAGTCCAAATTGCCGATTATGTACTACAACATCCCCTCCGCCAGCGGCGTTTCGCTCTCTCCTGAGGAGATTGCTTCGCTGTCCGAAGTTGGCGTCACACATCTGAAGGATACTTCCGGCAACGCGCCCGCCCTGACAGACATGCTTTTCACCGAAGCAACCTCCTCCAAGGTAACCGCCTTCAACGGCTGGGACACCCTCACATTCTATGGCCTGGCCGCGGGCGCAAAGGGCTCCGTGTGGGGCGCGACAAACATCATCCCCGAGCTGTCGTCGCAGCTGTGGGAAGCACTGGGGGAGAAGAAGGATTTGGCCAAGGGTAGGGAGCTGTGGGCCAAGATTTTCCCTATTTGCAAGTTCCTCGAGGCGCCTGGAGACAACTACGGCGCGGCTGTGAAGACGGGCATGGAGTTGCGCGGGTGGAAGACGGGAGGAATGCGCAAGCCGTTTAAGCTGCTTGAGGGCGAGAGGCGCAAGGAGCTTGCGCAGTTGTTGAAGGATGCGTGCGTCGAGGTTGTTGTGTAGAGTACTTTACTAGTAGATAAATTGAAGTAAATGTTTGATCAATGCCCAGATCGTGTCTTGGCGGCTTCTTTGTACGATGTCCCTTAGTGTCTTTGCAGGTTTCAACAAGGCTCGATGTGGTTGCTATTATTCACAGAAATCGGCACGCTAAAATTAACCCCCCAGCTTCCTCGGATAGATTCTTCGACGCGGCTTCATGATGCAGCTTTTTGGCCAATCCTATCGACGCCCTAGCTCCCATCGAAGGCAGAGGAATTTTGGTCGATGGGCGAGCTCGCATAGCTTTCTTGAGAAAGGTTGGGACTTTGAATCCTAAATACAGAAAAGTTTCAAACGCTATAGTTGCACATTGTTAATCGTCTACATCATGGAGTCTGCTGATGTACATATATTCACCTCGGAATAGTATTCATCATGTCCGGCCAGCTCAAAGTCCAATCACCGGTCTCCGTCCTTTTATCCCATACACTCTGGGCCAAAACACTAGGCTTATCCGTACCAAATATCACGCCGCTATTATCAATTGCCTGAAGCACTTTGAGGCCCATCTCTTGTAAATCAGGCGTTGTAGCCTCGCACGCAGCAATGAAAGCTGCCCACCCTATGCTCGTCGCAAAGTCGTGATCGTCCGCTGTCTCTTCAAGGCACGGCTGAATGAAATCCAGCGTCTTACGTACAGAATCCTGAATTACCATTGCGCTCATGTTGTAGACGCGACGGTAAAAGTAGATGATAAGTGCCTGGTGCATGGCAAGCGTCAGATATCGGATGATAGGATGGTCTACGAGCTTCGTCTCTTGAGTGACGAGTTCCCGAGGACGACTCGGCCCACTTTGCATATCCGACGATCCCAGTGACCAGGACCAGATATTCTGCTCCAATTGTTTAATATGGCGCGACAAGGCCATTGAGATGCGGTGGTCGTACATAGCCATGGCTTCCAGCTTGGTCTTTTCATTGGCGAAGCTAATGGTCTGCGACAGCAGCGTCATCAGTGACTCTGGCACACCATAGATCTCTGGGTACATCGTCACAGGCCAGTGGCCAGAAACATCTAGATGAATATCCGCGTAGCCGACCTCTGCGGGCTTCTCCCGTGACAGGTCGAGGTCGGCGCCGAGAGAATCTTCTGCAATACGGAACTTGCGGAGCGACACCGCCATCTCGGTTGCTGCCTGCGCTTGGGATTTTGCAGAGTCTATAGCAATGTCTGTACTCTCTGCAATAACGCGAAGGTGTGTGTAGACATGGTGTAGGACGCGGACGTGGAAGGATTTGGGCATCGCTAGGCCGCGGAGACGGATCAGGCGTTCGGCATCGAGGAGGAAGATCTTTACTGCGCGGGATCCATTATAGAGAACCTGAATGGCATTAGAAGATTCAAGTGGTATCGTGTGTTTTAGAGTGTACCTACCGATACCATGGCTGTAGCAAGAATAGCCATGAGGATCTCGTTGTATTTGGCCTGACTTGGTTCATCAGATTCGCCTTGTAAAGCCATTTTGAGATGCGACTGGGCACTCTTTTGATAGTTCTGTCCAATATCCAGCCACTGTCTTGTTGACTTCTGGCTTTCCTTGTTCGAAGACTGATGCATATGAAAGGCGCTCTTTGCTAGCAACGTACACAAGATACTGTGACGGGTATGCGAAGTCGTGTTCCAGAGAGACAGTTCCGCAAAGGTTTCTAGAGCGCAAGGCAGGAGCCAGAGCTGCCACGGTGATATCCTCATACCCTTGACGGACGACGACGATTCCATAGTCTTGTAGTATCGTAAGAGGGAAGCTGCATGTGACGGCAAGCATGGTTCGATTGCCGGCATATTGTTAGTAAAGGGTGTAGAAAGCTTGCGCGAGATCGACAGGTCTTGCTCGTCTGTCGAAGGACTGGCCGGTTCTTCTATATGGGTTTGGACCCTATCATGGTTCTGGCGTCGGTTATTTGTATCCTCCGCTGGCCCAAGCTCGGTATGAGCCATTGCTGGCGTGCGCGGGGATAATGGCGAAAAGAAAAGATCTAGTGCAGAGTTGTCCATTGCCATCATGTGAGACAAACTTCCCGACCCTTCGCCATGCATCCACGGCTGGCTCATGTTATTGATCATGCCTTCGGTGCTGAAGTTGTCGAACGGTCCAGGTAAGAAATATGGCTCTAGAGCTAAGGAGTTATCGTCAACGGACCAAGGCTCGATGACAACCTCCTCGGTATCTTCATCGAGCTCGCCGTCCACCGTCTCTGGCAAGGCATCGGATGGCGAGGTATTAGGCGAGCTCTCAGACAAAGAATGCTGCAACGGCGACGATCCAGCATCCGGAGAGCCATCAAAGGCCCTAAACACACCAAACGGACCAGCTACATGCGCATCGTCCCTATGAACGCTCTTCTCGTCGAGATCCAGAACAATATCGCCGGCAGACTGGCGCCCCATGCTCGTCACAATCTCGACACTCATCGTCTTTCTCTCCTCCTCAGTGAAAAGCGGGTACCGGTAGGACGTGCCGCGATGAGCGTGCTTCTGCTCGGCGGAGCACAGGGGGTCCGGAACCCACAGGAGCTGGCCATCGTAGCCCTCGCAGACGAGATTGAGGCGGCGGCAGGATGAGCATACTGGGCGGGCCTCATCACACTTTAGATGGCGACTTCTGCATGTGCGGCAGCCTGTGAACGTTCTTGAGCGAGGGACCTTCTTTGTTGGGGCAGCGCTGTCGGTGGTGGTCCTCGTCTTCGCTGTTGGCTTTCCTTTTGGAGGAGGCGGCTTTACCCCGGATTTGGACCCTCTGGTGGCCGGACGGGCAGGCATTCTCGAAGATGATGCAGGGAACCGAAGTTCAGGGCTGGTGATCAAGCTGTTTGATTGGATTTGGCACGTAGGAGATGATTGTAGTTGAGAGGGATAACACATCAGGCTTGTGTTCCCGATGGGTCGATTCTCTCGTGCTCTTGCGTGACTTAAAGAGAAGCCGACGAGCGACACAAGACGAATTTGCCGTTACGTATGCATCGACATCGGCGGAATAGCTTAGGCCAGCTGGGCGATAGGGATGTTGTTCATCAAGCGTGGACAGTTCGGCGTCGGTATCCGTGGATGCCAAGTGTAGTCAATCTTTGTTCCTGCCAAAATCATCTGGGAAGGTTTCCGCGACATGAATCGGTACGTATCGGCGCTAACGGGGTGGAGACTCCACGGCCGATAGTAGGGTCCATTCCGCTAGGATAATGCCGGATCAGTCACTAGAATGAATCTCAAGCTTTAGTTATGGCTTTTCCTTCCCAGTACCCGCAGACGTCTGACGGCCGGAAGGTAAGAGATGGGGATCTGATTGTGGTGTAATTGGACGTGTTGTGCTGCCTGAACAGTATGATGGGAATGCCTTCGCGAGAACTTAGGTGGTCCGTGACACATGCGTGTAAGTCGAGTGTCAGGACTGTACCTCAGAATAAAACCAAGTATTTTATCATCAATCTTCCGTCTCGAAAAACGTTCACAGTACATGTGAAAGGACTTAAACAAAGTCGCAATGGAATTCAGGCACCCTAGATCACTCACACTGGTCGCTGCAGTCCGACAGTGGCCTCGAGTTGTCGCTGGCATGCGGACATTCTCGGCTACATCAAGCAACCGCGCAGCTGCCATCTTCTCGAACGAGCCTTCTAGGCCAAAGCTAGTGACATCCTCACTTCCCGGACCTAAGGTAAAGGACGGTCTTGCAGAGTTGGAGGAAGTTTTTGACACCAGGAGTGCGAACACTTTGGTTGACTACGAGAGGTCAACAGGTAATTAGTGAGTCAAATTCGCATGTCGTTCGCCTCGTCTGCATATCTATGATGCTGATGGAATTCTGAAGTCTTGTCGATGCTGATGGTAACACATTCTTGGATGTGTATGTATTGCGAGGATCCTCATTCCCACGTATAGACCAGTAAAGAACTGACGAATTACGTCTGATTGATGCATAGATTTGCTCAAATCGCCTCGATTCCGCTGGGATACAATAACCCAGAACTCAACCGCGCCTCTGTAAGCCCAGCCATGGTCCGTGCCATCGCCAGCCGGCCAGCACTTGGAAGTTTTCCATCAACAGACTATGCAGACCTCCTCAAGACCGGCATCCTGAAAGCCGCACCGCAAGGTCTAAACCAAGTCTTCACGGCAACCACCGGATCGGACGCAAACGAGACAGCATACAAGGCCGCCTGTATCTGGAAGGGGACCCGGGACCGCGGTGGCAGGGATTTCAGCACTGCTGAGCTGGAGTCTGTCATGCGCAACCAAACGCCTGGTGCGAAGAAGTATTCGATAATGTCATTTTCGAAGGGGTTCCACGGCCGTCTTTTTGGAAGTTTATCCACGACGAGGAGCAAACCAATCCACAAACTCGATGTGCCGGCCTTCGACTGGCCTGTGGCTCCTTTCCCGCAGCTCAAGTACCCCCTTGACCAATTCGCATCTGAGAATGCTGCCGAGGAGAGGAGGTGCCTCGAAGAAACAGAGCGTGTGCTGGACGAGGCCAACGACACAGTCGCGGCAGTGGTCATTGAACCTGTCCAAGCCGAGGGCGGCGACAACCACGCATCCCCCGCCTTCTTCCGTGGTCTTCGGGAGCTTACCAAGCGTAAGGGCGTGTTGATGATCGTCGATGAAGTTCAAACAGGAGTAGGTGCAACAGGCAAATTCTGGGCCCACGAGCACTGGAACCTCCCTTCTCCGCCAGACATGGTCACCTTCTCAAAGAAGGCACAGGCGGCGGGTTTCTACTTTGGCGACGCTGGTCTACGGCCTGACAAGCCGTACCGCCAGTTCAATACTTGGATGGGCGATCCCGTGCGAGCGCTGCTGTTCAAGGCGATTTACGGAGAGATTGAGAAGCACGGGCTGGTTGAGCGAACGGCGCGGGTCGGCGGGTACCTGTACCGGGAGCTGGAGGCGCTGGCGGACAAGTACCCGCAGCACGTATTGAACCTTCGTGGCAAGGATCGCGGGACATTCATTGCGTGGGATTGTCCACGGAGGGAAGAGGTTTTGGCCCTGGCTAAATCGAAGGGGGTGAACATGGGTGGCAGCGGCGATGCTGCAGTCCGATTACGGCCGATGTTGGTGTTCGAGAAGCATCATGGTAAGTCAATACCCAAGGAATTGATAATCTAGAGTACGCTTGGAGACTGACGAGTAGCGATCGATAGCCGATATTTTCCTCGATGTGTTGGAAGGGGTATTCAAGCGGCTATCATAGGCTCAGCCATGGCCAGGGACACGTCTCGAACATGGATAAAACGATTGATCTATAAGCAGGACTCACAAAGACCGTTCTCGAAGACAGAATCATACATTAGCACACCCTTCGGTGGGTCGTCTGTAGTCAAGATAGCATCGCTAATTGGCAATTGGCGTCAATGTTTAAACAAGCTGGAGTGACGCGATGGAGTAGCGCATTGTGTAATTCGTGGGGCAGCTTGGCAGCTTCACTGCTCTCGTCCACTGGAAGAGATTGGTAATCTGCTCCAAGCTTCAACCCCTGTTTGGAAGGCCAGCGCGAGTAGGTTGCGAGTGGTTTATATACTTCCATGTGATGCCTCCTTAGATCCTCAAGTTCCGAATCGCCATTATCAACTCTTCACTCATCTCCAACACTCAATCGGAAAGATTTCAGCGCAGAGGATAGCAAAATTTAGACAGAATGGTTAACATCTTCCTGTAAGTCAAATGAAGCTCAGTGAAATAAGCCCGTGTAAGTGCTCCGTGCTCACAGAAAGCCTCCAGGACCGGAGCGACGGGCTACATTGGCGGCAGCGTCCTCTCGTTGCTCGCCAAGTCGCACCCCGAGTACGCTGTGAGAGCGCTAGTCCGCGACAGCGCCAAGGGCAAGATTATCACCGGCGCCTTCAGCAAGGTCGAGATCGTCGAGGGTGATCTTGACGATGTTGAGACCATCACTCGAGAAGCTTCCAATGCCGATGTCGTTGTCCGTATGTTTTGGTTCTGCCACATAGCGGCCTCACGAGCTGAATTCGCTAACACCAATGCCAGATCTGGCTGCGTCTGGACACTTGAAGAGCGTTGAGACCATCCACAAGGCCCTATCGTCCAAGTCGGCAGAGCAGAAGCCATGTAAGTCTACGCAGCCTTTTCTTCATCCAGTTTACACTCAGGAGCTACGGTCAATGATGCTAACATCTTAGCGCAGCGCACTGGATCCAGATCTCTGGCGCCAGCGCACTTGCCGCAGCAGAACTCGCCGACAAGTCCCGCAGTCCAGGCTCGGCGAGCGACCTGGTCTTCAACGACCTGACCGGAATCGACGACCTGCGATCCTTCATCCAAAAATACCCGACCCGTGCCGTCGACAACTACCTCCTCAAAGTCGCCGCCGATGAGCCCAAGATCAACACGGCACTGGTGTTCCCGCCCATCATCTACGGCCGGGGACTCGGCCCCGTCAACCAGCGCAGCGTGCAGATCCCGTCGCTGGCGAAAGCCACGCTGGACCGCGGTCGCGGGGTGCAGGTCGGCAAGGGCCTAAGTCGCTGGGGAAATGTGCATGTTGAGGACGTTGCACAGTTGATTGCCCGGCTTGTCGAGCGAGCTGCGGAGAAGAAGGGCGAGGGCGAGGTTTGGAACGAGAATGGACTGTATCTCACTGGTGTTGGTGAAATTGTGAGTGAAGATAACTCTGGGCTCAAATCCTTCCTTTGCACCAGCTAACAGACATGCTTCACAGTCGTTTGGTGAAATCTCGAAATTGGTCGCTTCCGCTGCTGCGAAGAAGGGTCTCATTTCAGAAGATGAGGTGGAGGAAGTTGGACCCGAGGAAGCGAACAAGGTGCTGCCACACGGAACGGTGCTCTTTGGAACGAATGCTCGCAGCGAGGCACTTAGGGCCAAGAAGGTACTGGGTTGGGCGCCGGCAGGCGAGAGTTTGGAGGAGGAGATCCCCAAAGCTGTGTCTTGGGAAGCTCCCAAGGTTCAGCACAGTGAGCTTAAGCGATGAGCAGTCGATGCGTGGCCCTAGATGGCGGTACATAAACCAAGAACAAAATGAATTGCATATCTCATACAATCGTAAAGCCGGATCATCCAGTCAAAATCGGATGAAATCCTTCATATGTTACCGGCCCAAAGAGAAGTGTTCACCATCAGGCTTCGATCCTTTCCGTCAAATCAGATTTCACTCATTATCTCAATGCTCCAGTGAGGTTAATCTAGTTAGAGGACTCCGATTCAGCTTCAATTGAGGGACGAGTGCCTAAATCAGGGAGCAAGCTCTCCGAATCGCAATGTGGTGGTGTGGACTTGGCCCCTCATTCTCCATCTCCTCTACGAAGACTCGCTACTGTCCTCGTTTGGTTACGCAAATTCTATGAGGAAGGCCTCCCCGACCACTCTGAGCTTCACTGCTCTGACATGATCATTCCCAACTGAGACCCGAAAGAGAAAAATGTGCCAAATCGGTACGAAAATCTCAGTCGCTTCGCGGTCCAAAAAGATGAGAGTCTCGGATACTCAATCCGAGAGGCCACCCGATGAATGTCTTTTGGAAACGCTGTCTCATTTCAGCTTTCCCCCACTGCGGGGGAGGGGTAAGTGAGACCCCGCCTGGCAGGCTACGCCGATACTGAACAGATACAGCGTCACAGGCGGATTCAATCTGCTCGCATGTCAAGGCCGAATTCGCAGGCGTTTATCAGATGATGGTTCGGAGTGATAACCTATCTCATGAAGCCTAACTACTTACTCAATTGATTCTGGAAACGTCTTCTTGGACATTAAAACTCATCCCAACTTCAAGAACCTGATTCATAACGCCGGCCCTCATCACCATCTCAAGCCTGCATGCTGACTGAACTTCCGAGAGAGAGAACTCAACATCGCAGTCTCGTTTCACGTTTTGAAATCAAGATGGGAGATCTCTCCATTGAGTTGACTGCGCCTAACGGCCAGAAGTGGACTCAGCCAACCGGCCTCTTCATCAACAACGAATTCGTTCCCTCATCCTCTGGACAGACCATTCCTGCTATTGATCCAGCGTAAGCGGTGGTCTTCAGATGATTCACAATGTTTTAACTAAGATGACTTACTAACGTCCCGCGGGTTATCAGGACCGAAGAAGAAATCGCGAGAGTTCATGCAGCCACTGAAGACGATGTCGACAAAGCCGTCAAGGCCGCCGCTGCGGCGCTGAAGGCGCCCTCCTGGAAGGCGCTGTCGGCTTCAGACAGAGGCATTCTCATGGCCCGTCTTGCGGACCTGATGGAGTCGAATAAGGAATTGCTCGCAACTATCGACGCTTGGGATAACGGTAAGAAATCCTCAAAATTCTACTCGACCTCAAGACAACACCTGCTCCAGTCCAATTCTGACGACGTAACTACGCAGGCAAGACGTACCAAGAGGCATTGACAAACGACATGGTCGAAGCCGTCGGAGTGATCCGCTATTACAGCGGCTGGTGCGACAAGATCTTTGGCCAGACGATCAGCCTGCCAAACAAGTTCGCCTACACCGTCCGCCAGCCCGTAGGGGTTGTAGGTCAAATCATTCCGTGGAACTATCCCATCTCGATGGCAACGTAAGATGCTTTCTACGATGATAGACTGAGTTACATTTTGCTGACCCGTCAACCGCAAAACAGATGGAAGCTCGGCCCCGCACTAGCCTGCGGAAATACCGTTGTTTTGAAGGCCGCTGAACAGACTCCCCTTAGCATTCTGGTCTTCGGTCGCCTCATCAAGGAAGCCGGCTTCCCGCCAGGCGTCGTGAACTTCATCAATGGTCTGGGTAAGGATGCTGGCGCGGCCCTCGTCTCCCATCCGTTGGTCGATAAAGTCGCATTTACGGGATCAACGGCGACCGCAACCAACATTATGAAGATGGCATCTGCAACACTGAAGAACATCACCCTCGAGACGGGCGGGAAATCGCCGCTGTTGGTTTTCAACGACGCGGATCTCGAGCAGGCTGTTCGGTGGTCACACATGGGCATCATGTCCAACCAAGGGCAAATCTGCACAGCCACATCGCGGATTCTCGTGCAGCAGGATATTTACGATAACTTTGTCGCGAAGTTCATCGACGAGGTCCACAAGACAAGTAAAGTCGGCAATCAGTGGGACGCCGAAACCTACCAGGGCCCGCAAGTCTCGAAGCAACAATACGACCGCATCATGTCCTACTTCCGGATCGGCCGTGACGAAGGAGCTACAATCAAGACTGGCGGCGAGAGGCCGGCGCATCTGGGCGAAAGGGGGTACTATGTCGCGCCGACCGTCTTCACCGACGTCAAGAGCGACATGAAGATCTGGCGCGAGGAAATATTCGGCCCTGTCGTTGTGATTCAAAAGTTTGGCGACGAGGCCGAAGCGGTGTCGATTGCCAATGACAGTGTTTATGGCCTTGGCGCCGCAGTCTTCACGACGAACTTGGAAAAGGCGCATCGCGTGGCAGCTGAGATCGAGGCGGGAATGGTTTGGGTGAATAGCACACAGGACTGTGATCCAAGGGTCCCCTTTGGCGGTGTGAAGCAGAGCGGCATCGGGCGGGAGCTTGGTGAGGCAGGACTTGAGGCGTACAGCCAGATCAAGGCGGTTCATGTGAATATGGGCAACAAGCTCTAGATATTAGAAGCATCATCACATTCCATGCCTCGGCAGACACCGCAACTACTCCCGTAGAATTTCCAAGCAAGATGACGCGATTCAGAAGGGGTTCTTTTCCCAGTTACTTTAGTAATAATCCCCGCATAATCTCTCCCTCAACAGTGATTCCTTACGTAAACAATCCTACCGATCTCCGAGCGCGGTCATCGGTTTTCCGCCTACATAGCTAGAGATAAATGAGCAATGACTGAATCGCGGGGTCCCAGCGCTGCCCCTCGCCATCTTGGTGTCTTGATAAACAGTTCTCAACACTGAACAAGCATGCTCACTAGAAGTCGCAGCCTTGCCACATCAGTGATCTACAGAAGGCCCTCTACAGCATTCATAATTGCTTCGATTTGCGTCAGAAGAATCAGCCTGAGCTTTCCAATGGCTCAAGATGGCGAGCGTGCCGCTGATGGTGAGTCGTGAGCACGAGTGAGCCAGTATCTCACAGAATTGATCGCGTCTTTTAGTTACTCTTTTCTGACTCAAACCAGGCAAACCCGTCAACTTTGGCCTCGTACTCTTCCCAGCCTTCCAGTCCCTCGACGTCTTCGGGCCCCTGGACGCCCTGAACATGCTATCAGGCTCATACAAAATGAACCTCTACATCATTGCAGATACCTTAGACCCGGTGCCGACAAGGGTCAAGGACGCCAGCCACATCTCAAACTTCTGCGAGAGCGTCGTCCCAACACACACATTTCAGACCGCCCCGCCCCTTGACGTCCTCATCGTCCCCGGCGGGCAGGGGACCCGGAACCCTAGCATCAGCACCGCGATCGACTTTGTTAAGGAGCGCTTCGACTCACTACAGTACCTGCTGACAGTCTGTACCGGCGCTGGAGTCGCGGCACGGGCGGGCGTGCTAGATGGGCGGAGGGCGACGACGAATAAGCTCTCGTGGGACCAGACGATTGCGCTACGACCGCAGGTCAACTGGATTCACAAGGCAAGGTGGGTGCAGGATGGAAATGTGTGGACGTCTTCGGGTATCAGTGCTGGCATCGATTTGGCGTTTGCGTGGATTGGGGCCGTGTATGGGAAGGATGTTGCGAAGAATATCGCCAACAGAATGGAGTATACGCCTGTTGAGGACCCAAGCTGGGACCCTTTTGCTGACTTGTGGGGATCATCAAAGTAAGGTGTGTAGATATACGTGGTGTTTATAGATGGGTATTGTGTAGGCCATTTTGAAATGCTCTGATCTCTGGATGTCTTCCGTTGTTGTCTCCGCATGTCTGATACGGTGTCCAGAGTCGTCATCGAGACCAGCCAAAGCCTAGCTGATCTCTCCAAACTTAACCGAGGTGATCTAAGACGATGCTGAGTCGCGGATATCCCAGACTTTCCTGCCGCCGAACCAAGTCTCCTTCACTTGAGCTTGCAATAAGCTCCTCTCATCCCACTTCATATCAACCACAATGAAATCAGCACACTTCCCAGCTGCAAGACTCCCCGTCCGCTTCTCGTCAAACACACTACTAGCAGCACCCCATGTAGCGGCCGTAACAGACTCACAGAGTCCAAGGCGGAAGTGCTCGTTGAAAGTCCCAGTGAACTTTGGATCCCTTGCAGACCGTCTCATCGCCGCAACATACAGGTTTTCCATCGGCGCCCAGGGAGAGGTCGGACTATCACTGCCAATAGCCATCAAAGCCCCCGAGTCGGCGAATTCGCGGTAGGCAAATGCTCGATGACAACGATCTTCTCCGATCAGGCGGGGCCATTCAGTGAGGACGGCCGGATCTGAATGGACTGGCTGGATGGAGGCTGTGAGACCCAGCCTGCCTAAGCGAGCGGCGTCTTCTGGTGACACAAGTTCCAGATGTTCGATGCGGTGGCGGCGGCCGGGAGTGGTGTGCTTCTCGATGGCGTCGATTGCCATTCTAACCGCGGCATCTCCAATGGCATGAAGGGCAACTTGGAGACCACCATCGTTCGCTTCCTTGACTACGGGGTCCAGGTATTCTGGTTCCCAAATCGGTGGGGGCTTGCCTGCCGGTGCGTACGGTTCCGAGAGAAACGCCGTGCAAGCATCGATAATGCCATCGCAAATCACCTTGATGCCGACAATCCGGAAGTCCGAGCTAGTGGTGGAGTTGTAAGCACGGCTCAGCTCAATAGCGCGACGAACTTGACAGGAGTTGGCATTATGATCCGTTGTTGGCTTGATCAGCCAGTAAGCAGCTACACGGATCGGAAAATCGGGCTGGGTATCTCGAAGGGTTATGATTGCGTCCCAGGCTTCCTCGTCCATTGCCATCTCCACCACACCGGTATATCCCGCCGCATTGTACTCCTTCACTGCGGCGATGATGGCCTTGATTCGCTCTTCTTTGGGGGATGAGGAAGCCTGGTACGGCCAGATGATGGACATCATTGCACCTTCATCGAGAACACCAGATGGGTTCCCATGTTCATCGCGATGGATGCGTCCGCCAGCTGGATCCGGCATATCAGCGACTCCAAGCTCTTTCAGAGCTGCGTTATTACACCAAGATGAGTGTAACGAGCTCGCATCGACAAAAATTGGGCGGGGATCAATATCATCAAGTAGAGCAGCCGAGACCCCCTTTGGAGTCATCGAGTGCCTCCATCCTCTGCAGAGAATTGTTGGGAGGTTCGGGTTTGCCTTAGCGTATGACCCAATGCTGAATCGGATGTCGTCTATCGTTTTGCAATTTGATAAGTCGAGTTTCCGAAGAGATTGTCCTAGCAGGAGGAGGTGCATATGGCCGTCAATGAAGCCGGGAAGAATGGTACGCTGTTGCAGGTTGTGGACCCTGAAGCCGGTTAAGTCTAATGGTTCTATTTCTTTCCGAGTTCCGACAGCTGCGATCTTCTCGTCTATCACCAAGAGACTGTCGACGAAAGTTGCTTCGGCGTTGAGTCCAGTCCCGGCGTTGACGAGAACTCTGCCATTGTGAAAGAATGTCCCTGCAAACATTACAATTACACGAAAACGTCTAATCTTAAGTGAAGTTTGAGGAAGATTATAATTGCTGGTTTCACTTAACAAGAAACGTCGCTGTGAGTTGTGTTAGTGAGACGCTAAAAGGTACTGATATAACGTACAAAGAGGAAGCTAGAAGCTTTAATCGTTTACTTCTTGGTCGCAAAGCTGCATGTAAGTTGTTTTTGATGCAGGTAAAAACTACTTCCGAGTCTCGACACGTTCTAGAAGCCTTTGCTTATTCTTATAGTCCCAGCTTAGCGTCAGGTGCTCAATACTACTTATCTTGAGTCGCTAATGATTCCGAGAAAAGATCTTGTCAACAGAAGTCAAAGTGGGTTTTCGTCGTTTAGCGCTCGTCACGACTTTACTTCCCAGTTCACTCAACTCTCATACCCCATCTTAGCTCCCGAATAGTCAAAAAGCGGGGCAAGACCTCTCCTCGACTTTCCTTCCCAGTCAATCTAGATAGCATCGTTCATAGTGCGGTTAGAGGAAGACCGCGCTCCTTTGGCTCCCGCAATCAGCTTCTTTGCTCTGATTCCCCCGACTCATCATGGCCCTCACTTATCGAGTCATCGATTGTCCTAGAGATATTTGAGAAGTAAGTATGACTTGCTACTTGATACATCGACCTCCCTTCTACTTTCGTCGGGCTGTCTGAGCCTGCATTTTGAGCAAGAAGTAACAGACGCTTAAGGCCCAATGAAAAGGCATGATTGAGTAAGAGCTCACAAGCATGTAACAATCCAAGGGGGAGCGAGCGAAATAGGGGTAGGAAAAGGTGAAAAGGGAAAGATATCGGTCAAGTCAATTGTAGAAGAATTGACGTCCAGCCCCAACTTATATGCAATCTCGTTGTGAATTCCGTCGATCTCCCGGCCACGTGAACGCGACCTAAATAGGAGATCATAGGTGCGGGGTAGTGACCAACTGATGTTCAGGCAAGCGTCATTCCGGCATCTTCAGGCAGGCTTCAAGTGTCAAAGACAAAAGTAAAAACCACATTTTACTAAGTCAATTCTCTCAACTTTCAAAACATGTATCAGTCACAGATCACATTTACTTTGGACACAGTCTGTCCCTGGTGAGCGTCTCATTCCACCACAACCTGGAATTTTCTACCATGAACGAAAGTTAACCCTTCGAGGAAAGGACCTATATCGCTAAAAAGAGGTATCAAATCACAAACATGGATGCACTTTCGTGATCTGACAGTAGGCAGATTGACGGAAGCTCTCAATCAAGTCGCGGCCAGCCCCAATGGCAAAGATGTTTCCTTCACCTTGGTCTTCCGTCCATACCAACTCTACCCAGACTTCCCATCAGAGCCGCAGGGCAAGCGGCACTGGTACACGACAGCCAAGCATGATGCCTCCGATCAAAAGCAAGAAGTTTTCGAAGCGACAATGGGGGCCCTCGGATCCGCAGCCGGCATCAACTTCTCCTTTGGGGGCACCATGTCCAACACGCTTCCGTCACATCGAATTATCCAGCATTTTCAGGAAGCCAAGAATGCAGAGACTGCGAATCGACTAGTTGATGCGTTATATAGTCGCTACTTCGAATGCGAGCAGGATCAAAACTCCAAGGATGTGCTGGTTGACGCGTGCGTCGAGGCCGGTATTTCGGAGACGGAGGCGAAGGCGGTTGTGGATGATGAAAGTGAAGGGAAGATGGAGACGAGAAACATGATTCGAATGGCTGCCATGGATGGTGTTGATTCGGTACCGTATATCATGTTTGAGGGCCGTCGGAGGGATCTCACTCTCATCGGGGCCAAGGAGGTTGATGAGTATGTCAAGGCTTTGCAGACCATCATCAAAGAGAGTAAGTAATGAAGTGCACTTAGTATTATAACTTTTGTTTCATTCATAGTGTGTAGACAGGCACCCAGCTAAGATAAATTTGGTCATCAGCTCCAGTTTGGTCGAGATGTTGTCCTAGTATCTCTCCAAGATCCACTGTCGCCGGTCATCACTACTGATAGCCTCAAGGTTCTTCATCTCCTCCTCCTTGACTGTGACGTATCTCTCTACCAAGTCCTCACCAAGCAGCTCGTTCATGACATCGTCCGCGCGGAGAGCTTTGAGCGCCTCTGGCAGACCTGAAGGAAGCATCTGCTCGACGCCCAGCTCCTTCCGGTCATTCGGCGTCAAAGACGCCGGGTCAACCTCGCAATCACCCCAGGTCATCTTCTCGCCTTCGATGACACCGTGTGTGCCTGCGCCCAGGAGTGCAGCGAGTGCGAGGTACGGATTTGCGATGCCGTCCATGCACTTGACCTCCCAATGGCTGTTCTCAATCTTGCGCAGCGGCGTCTCTCTGTTCTGGGTGCCCCACGTTACCCAGCGACCGCCGGCCCAGCAGCCATCTTGAACTCTCTCGTAGCTGACAGGGTTGCTGTATGTGAAGGCCGTAATCGCGCGAAGGTGCCTCAAGATCCCGGCATAAAATGGGTTGTACGTCTCTGGCTTGGAGCCTGCAGCGGAGTTGATTGACATGTGCACATGGGCTGCGGTGCCGCAAGCTGTCGGATATGGTTTTGGGTGAAGAGTCATCCTGTAACCTTCTGCAGCTGCGATGCCTGAGATGACCTCACGTACGTAAAGCAATGTGTCGACTGCTTCGAGGGGAGGCGCCTGAGGAAGGATGACTTCGAACTGGCCGGCCGCACTCTCAGGGTGCACTTGTTCGATGTAGATGCCGTCGGCGTCTAGCTCGGCCACAGCCTTCTCAATGACTTTGGCAAAGACAGGGTGATCCATCATGCGGGAGGTAGACCATGCGTGGCCGTCGTTGCTAAGGGTTTTGTACTTTTCGAAGGAGTTATCCACGTGCTCGAGGAGAACCAGCTCAATCTCGAACCCGAGACTGAAGGTCAACCCATGTCGGGCAGCTATCTCGATTACCCTTTGCAGTAATGATCGCGGGCAGAAGGGTACAGCAGAGCCGTCATACTCTCTGAAATCGCCAAAGACGCTGATATGACCCTCTCTGGGACCCTCCTGAAGTGAGGTGAAGTCGGGATGGAGGCGGTACTCTCCGGTGCCAGATGCCCCTGGGACCACGTGGTCGTTCTGCAACAGTCCGAGACTTGCTTTTGTGATACTAATGGAGAAGTCACCGTCTTCGTTCATTACAGAGAGAACTTTGCGCATTGGTATCGCGCGAACTCGTGGTGTTGCTGTCAGGTCATTCCAGTAGATGCGCAGGTATTGAGGTGGCTTTTTTCCATCCAGGAAAGCTTCGAGGATGTCAAGATCGCTTCTTCCTGACAGTCTTCTCGGGTTCGCAATTGTTTCATCGAAGCTGAACTCTAGTCCGAGATGGTACACACGGTTGGAGTTGTTGAAGAGGATGTCTTTGACGAGTTGAGTTGCTTCCCGCCAGGTCATGTGTCCCTTGCGGGAATACTCAGACAAGACCTGGAACATGTCAGCATTGACGGATAGAAGAAGCGGCATATGACATTATTGACCTTTTCCAAGACCTCCCGCACTTGAAGGACGGCGAGTAGGTAGGTTTCTGGGAACCAATGCCCATCAGTGCTCCACAATATCTTAGACCAGGGACACAGCTCTAGAACCTGCCGCACGGCAGTTTCCTGGCCATCTCTGCTCAGGAACGGAAATATCTCGCCAATATCAGTGTAGACGTTGGCATACACAGACGCCAAGTACCCGGCCTCTCTCATGAAGGGGTAGCTGGCATGCAGGAGTACGATGGGAATCGTGGGGTACTGGCGAATGAACTCCTGTAGATGTGATGGGGAAGCGGAAGTGAGAGTGATGTCGTTGTCGCCGAGGCCAGTGTGAAATTGAATTGGCTTCTTGCCAGAGCCTGAAGCATTCCTTATGAGACAAGCCAATCTATGCACCAGATACTCATTAAGCCCACGATGATTGACGCGTGTGAATGCCTTGTCAGTGCCTTTGGTATGTTTCTCGTGGATCTCCTCGAATACCTTGCGAGCCGCAGCAGCGTCTGGTCTCCTAGGGATACCTAAACCAGTGCGGTAGCAAATCACGGACTTGAAGCCAACGACTTCTGGATCGGCTATGGCCTCCACAATACTGTGATCAAACGCCTTCAATGCCTTTTCAAACACGGACCCGGCGTCTTTGGCGGTTCTTGGAGCGTTCTCATCCGTGGGGAGATGGTTATTGATAATGTCTGCCGCAATTTTCTCGATGCGCACAATCCTCTTGGCGGGGCTGCGGGTAAGGTCGCTGAAGTACGTGTAAGGATAGACCGCATTCTCGCCATCTAAACCATCGTCGACCAGAACCGATTCAATTCCATTGAGGCATTCCGCGACCCAGGCATCATAGTCCTCGATGCGTTTCGCCTCAATGGCATTCACGACGGCTTCCCAACTCGGTTCGCATCGAAGGATCTTGGAGAGCTGTTTGACGGCGCGCAAGTGGGCCAAACTGGTCAATGAGGCGTGGATTGCATCGCCGTGCGCTTCAGTTGTGATTGATAGAAGAGGATAACGGCCAATTGCATCGAGATCTAGAAGAGGATGGGCATGGTTGTCGATGATGGGCGTCGTCTGAATGGTATGGCTAAGGAGTGCCTGGCCAGTAAGCTTCGCGGGATCCATCTTCGCGGAGAAAGACCGCTAGAGAGGTCAGGGTTTTGGCTTAGGTTGAAAAGGAATTCTAACAGCCTTTCAACCGCAAAATGATGGATGTAGTCCCCAGGCGAGATGGCTTTCGGCCTGGTAATTTGGTTGCGCAGGTGTGAAGATGCAGCTGGCGGGAAAGGGAGGGAGGGGTAGGTGATCAAGCCGTGAAATGACGTGAGACCTTCTTATCGCTGCCGCTGCCGTGCTATGCCGATAGGAGAGTTCATGTCTTACAGCTCCGGGAATCCTCGCCTCCCTTTGGGTAGATCGCGAGGGGCAACAACCCAGCCCCATCTCACCCATTCGTAGATGTAGACTGGCCAACGTCACGGGCTGGAGCGTGTTCGTCGGTTCAATAAGCTTTATACCCCGCAATCAACGGGTGCTAGGTGTCAGCTAGGGTCGACCATAAGACGAATCCGCCATAAGTCCATGTTGAGAAAGCTGTGAAGATGATGTTTAAGGCTATAAAGACTGCCCTAGCCCTTTGTGTCAACGATGCCATTTCGCAGTCATTGAGAAGTATCGCTGATATCGACGAGTTCTCGACAGCCTTGGTTTTTAGTCTGATTGATTTCAAGTGACTACCTAATTGAACGGATTGTACAGGCCCGCCGGAGTACCGAACCGTTCGGGGCGGTTCTACTGTCGAGAAGTAGACTTCGGGCCGGCTCCGGCAATCGGCAGGAATTCTCCCTCATCATCAACAATAACGGAGATGTTGAAGTGACACTTTTCTCAACCGTTGCCGAGGAGTGCGCAAGATGCCTATCTGTGTTCCCCAACGCACGAAATTTTGGCGCCTACTAACTTACCTACTTACTTACATGTAGGGTTTCGGAGCTAGCGGGGTTAAACGAAATGGTAATTCAAGCAGGCTGGACGAAATCTCGCATAGGTCGGCGTGCCACAGAGCTGCGGGACATATCGCCTGCAGAACACCCCAGGACGTTCCATATCAGGCAGACCAACCGGAAACTGAAGGCTGCCGTCCCCAAGAATCGAGTGAGACCACCTGCTTGCAACCGACCCGATCCACCAGCAGCCTGCTCCAAGGATGACCAAAAATCTCAGATATCGCGCCTCAAAAGACTAGAGATCAGCATCCTCGTGCCGAAACGCCTGCACTGAGCCTTGCTGCTGATACCTCAGCCGCTGCGCCGGTTGCCACTAGGAACAGCCACTCTCTTCAGCTTCTGCATGGCGACCATGTCTCATCACAACCGGACGCCTATCTTGCTGGCCACTCTCTTGCAACTTTGCGGATAGCTTGGTCTCACGCGCCCGGCCGTAGTCAAACCCGGCATAAGACCACTCTGATACTCGCCGCCCCCGGACTGCAATCCTCGACTCGATCGGGATCCGACTTCAACACAAAAATGTCTGCTGGTAGCATCTTCGAAGGAGCCGAACACTTCGCTTGGCCTATTTCTTGCACAATCCTCCTCCTCGTATTTGTGCGCTTCTTCGCTCCGCAGGTGCGTCGACCTTCTAGCTTACGCCCCGATTTGAAGGTCAGAAAGAGGCTGACCCGTACGATTAGAAACCCCAACACGGACTGCCTCTCTCAGAAAGTTGCACAAGAAAGCGGTTGAGTGAGATGGCGTTTCTGGAAGATACTGATGAACGCTCCGTAGTTTTGTCGGATGGAGGTGAGTGCCCCGTTGGATGGACTCAAGACTGTGTCACGTATCTCAGGCTTAGCCCAAGATCACCTTAGGAGGCCAAGTTCTCATACAAACATATCTGTTGATAGGTATTTGGGCAATGCTGATTACTACGTCGAGTAGAAGGATATCTGCCTACGGAACTGCCTTCGAGCACTGATGGTCATGTCTCATTAGGGACGTCCCAAACGCACCCACCCGAAGCAACTTCTTTTCCTCTCAACTCATCTGTTAGCGATGATTCACTCGAGGAAAGAATCATCCAGGGCCTTTGTAAGACCGACGATGACAAAGACTTTCTGCCAGCCGACATTATCGACGTCTTGACATCTAGAAGAATTGTCGAGGAAGAGCTCGAGGCGCACGTGACAAGTGATCAACTGTCATCTCTTGTAGCCTATGTCACAAACCCATATCAACCTGCTAGGCGGCTGTTTCTTACTCTGGTTGTCTGCGATGATCTGAAGCGACTCCAAGATCTAGCCGATGCTCCTCAAAAGTTTCATGACGACGACCTACCCGTCAAAGTTGTGAAAAGCCCTGAGACGAATGGGTACTCAATGGAAAGCATCGAAGGCGGCAAAAGGTGGCCTCTATTCGCGAGTCGCCGGAAGCTCACTCTCGACAGTTTCTTTCACAGTCAATGGCAATTCCTTGCGCCTGTCTTCACTGCCAATTCCTTTCGTCATAAGCTTCACCCTAGCTGCCCTCTTCCTTTTACCGTGAAGATCAACCACCAAAAAGCGGGTTTTTTCAGCTCCGTGTTTGAAGTGGTGATCCATGATGCACATCAGAAGGTACTGCCTATGGTAAAGATATCTTGCCCTGTTGAGATGTACTTCATTCGCTTACAATTGATTAAAGGCTACGGGGAAGAAGATTCGTGTCGCCTCAAAGGAGATGAGAATCGGGATGGACTCATACTATGAGAAAGAGGCGGATATTTTGGAAACCATACGCAATGTTGAAAACCTGCATCTCATTAAACCTTTAGCGGCATATCGAAGAGGTGACCTTAGGGGCTTCCTTTTCCCTTGGGGGGAGGGTGGCAACCTGAAAGAATTCTGGGGCTCCCAAGAAAAATTGCGACCTGTGCCTGTCAGAGACCCTCATCTTGTTCTTTGGGTTCTACGGCAACTACAAGGGATCTGCGGATCCATCAGTGCCTTGCACGAAAGGAACTGCCGACACGGAGATCTGAAGCCCGAAAATATTCTTCATTTCCTCGAGACCGGCAGCAATGGTGTTCTCAGAGTTGCCGACGTAGGGCTCGCTAGGTTCCATCTCGAGGCTACCAGAGATCGAAACCAGCCGACGAATACCATGACTGGCACTGTTCGCTATGAGCCTCCGGAATTCGGGCTTACTGAGCAGATCTCCCGACTCTACGATGTGTGGTCACTGGGTTGCGTCTTTCTCGAGTTTCTCATCTGGGTGCTTTATGGCAACAGCAAACTGAGAGACTTCAACAGGGCCAGCATCGAAGAGAAATTCTGGAGCAAGGATGATGAAGGCTACCATCAGCATCGCGAGGTCAAGCGTTGGATATCTCGCATGTCGAAGGACCTCCGGCGAAACGACCCTACTTCCAGCACTGCGCTGAAAGACGTACTGGAGCTAATCGACTTGAACATGCTAGTACCTGAAGTCGAAGGCCGAACAAACTCTCTCAAACTGTACGAAAGACTGAGAAGTATCTTTGAACAAGCTCAAGCACAGGAAAACTATCTACTGGATTCTACTCTATGGAATCGCATCAGCACTAGCGCAGTCCCCGCTGAACACAGGCGCTCTAAGCTGGAAGTTCCTGGCCAACGACCTCTCCCAGTTCGCGCACCAACAAGTCAAAACCTACAACCTGCGCTTCTCGGGCGCGCACCGGACGTGCCTATACCAGACACTCCTATGATTGTTGAACCCCATGCTGAACCAAGCGAGGTCAACATGCAAATTCCGATCCCGAATGCTCAAGAAGTAAGTAAATCTTGACATGACACTACACAGCAGTCTCCGTAAGAATTGATGCTAATGAGATACTTCGTGCGTAGTATGTGAGTGTCAGATCTTTGTGACGGTTGATTTTCCTGTGACAGATGTGCGGTCTCTCGGTCTCTTCTATACTAACTCCAGTCATTCCAGAACGTAAGCTCTTTCTAATTGACATCAAACTCCTTGACATTTTCCTTCAGGTATTGCTAATCAGTCAATTTTACTCATTTTTGTACTCGTGATAGATGGTAAGTCTCTCTAACATCCTTGAAGCGATTTGTGGCTAACAATATGTAACGTGTAAGCCTCATGAAAAACCCCCTTTCTAGGCATCCTGCTCCAGCTAATTCTCATCAGCAGCTTGACAACTTCCGAGATGTGTGGGAGTTGCAGAGTGATAGCCATTTTGCTAGTGAATTCTATCGCAAATCTGCATCGCCCCTACCGACCCCACAAGGTTCCATACTCTGCAGTAATTGCAAGGGGTATGATATCTGGACGCCGATGTTTCTTATTTGTGAACGAGTTGTAGATCTCAAATCCAGATCTCAGACTTGCGAGCTATGCGCACTCTTAGTGCAGAGTGCTGGACTTCTTGGCATGGAAGATGGCCATGAATTGAAGTGTCGAAGAGAAGGCTCATCTTTGAAGATTGATCCCGATGGTCCCACCATTTTGAGTCTTTATGTAAACCCAGGTAAGTATCGGAAGAAATTCATTCGCATTGTTGACCGAAGATGCCTGCTCACTAGAAACAATAATAGCGACCGACGGCTCTACACCCCCGCATGCACAGATAGGCTTTCCTACCCTACCGGAAACAGGCTCTCCTGAGCAATTTGTTCTGCTGAATGAGTGGCTACGCGTGTGTGACGAACAACACAGTCATGGCGTCGATGATCGTACCGAGTTACCTACTCGCGTCCTTGATGTTGGAATAGACCCGAATTCTACTATTCGTCTCTGCGACGGAAAATCTCTTCCACTCGAACGATACACTGCTCTGAGCCACTGTTGGGGAGTGAATTCTCAAGCCCAAGTCCGTACCCTGAAGGAGAATATCAATGTCTTTCGCAAGCAGATTGACTTCGGCATTCTCCCAAAGAGTTTCCAAGATGCGGTTAAGATTACGAGAGCGTTGGGACTACGCTACCTATGGATTGATTCACTCTGCATTATCCAGAATGATAAGCAGGACTGGGCTTTCGAGGCCACACGCATGGAGCATGTCTTCAGCTCTGCTTACTGCACCATCGCAGCCACAGCAGCGTCTTCTTCGGCTGAAGGCTTCTTGCGACAGAAAGCAAACCATCCATTCGCAACATTGGAGGGACCCGGCGGTGGCTTTACCTTCGTGCGCAAGTCTATCGACGACTTCCACCAAGATGTCGAACAAGCTGTTCTCAACCAGCGTGGATGGGTGTTACAAGAGAGGGCGTTATCGCGCCGAACACTTCACTTCACAGCATCTCAGGTGTATTGGGAATGCGGCAAGGGCGTTCATTGCGAGAGTTTGATGAAGCTGTCTAAGTAAGTCCCAAATCTTCGGCTTTTGGATTCCTAAAGGCTGACATTTATCCAATAAGCCGACAAGCTGCCCTTCTCGGGGACTCCGATTTCCCCAAATCAGCCTTAGAGTACTTTAAGGGAGGCCGAATTGTGACATTCCAAACCCTCTATCAGATATATTCCCGGCTCGCATTCACAGTACCGAGCGATCGGTCCATTGGAATCAAGGGCCTGGAAGAGAGGCTGGTCAAGGACTTTGTTACCAAAGGCGGATTTGGCATTTTCGACGAATATCTTCAACGAAGTCTTCTTTGGCAGAAAGCTCCTGATGCGTCACTCGATAGAATCTCATACCCTCCAGATAGGCGAGTCCCCTCCTGGTCCTGGATGGCATATCAAGGCCCAATAGCCTATCTTGAGGCTCCCTTCGAACATATCAACTGGACCAAAGATATCGTCACGCCTTTCAACACTGATAGCGGGAAGAAGACTCATTGGGCAGTTTCCGAGGGCAGTGAAGTTCCTCTCCTCCGTGGCGTTGCTAGTCGCATCAGATTGGATGCCATCGAACTCCTCAAAAGAGTCAGATTCGATCAGTCAAAGCCGCATACGATAGATCAGCTAAGATGCATCGTCATTGGGAAGGAGAAGACAGAGGGTTTGACCCGGGAGCCAGAAAATTATGTTCTTGTGATTGTCAGACTACCTGGAGAACAAGGTGGTCGATATGAGCGCGTTGGCGTAGGAAGATTACTGGCTGAACACATCCTACTGCGAGAGCCGCAGCTCAACGTCGAGGTGCAGTAGTTTTCTACGAATTCTTTTCGTAGAATCTCTCCTTTTTCATGGACTTTGTGTCAAAACGAAATGTTACTTGTTTTTTTTCACATCACTTTTCAGGGTACCTTATGTTATCAAACGAGTATTTTTTGATTTTAGTTGATCATCATGTTGTGTGTTGCATCAATATTCGTGTGAAGAGGCGGTCTTGAAAATATGAATCGAGAGACTTGGCCTAGGCAAGACTAGTTCTTGTCGATGCCGGTGGCCGCCGTTACATTCGGTGGAAATTAAATACCTAAGATGTTTCAGTCCTTTGAATTCCCTTCTCTTCGACTTTTGCTGATTCCATGCTGGAATCATTTGTCCTTTCTGTTAGGCTGTCTAGCCTGTGTTCTTGCTAGTTGCGGGTATCCAGCTCGCGCAGTCTGCGCTGCTCCTTGTCGCCTTCGCCCGTCTCTTAGAATCAAAAGCTCATGAATCGAACATTCATGAATCATACATGTACTAACATGAAGAATCAGCATCCACGCCCTGAAAGCATCGCAGTCCTGCACTTCATGTGCCGGCTTCACATACCAGAGTAATCCTACAGTCGGTATTTACTTGCTTTCAGCATCGAGCTTTCGGACGGAGCTCTCTGACTATCGACTCGCACCGTGTATATGTTATGCCGCATCTCTACGGTATAACTACCGCTGGGTAGTCGTCTCTCTAGCGCCCGTAATAGCTGAGAAGAGCTCGTAAGATTCGAGTGAATTTGTAATTCTACAGGTTCTTGCTGATCGTAGTGACCTGATTCAAAATCCTTGACAGATGCGTATTGCGGCATTGTATCACTGAGCTGTGTATTCAAAGCTTGTACCGTTCTTTGCTGGCTTCTAGATCGCAATCTTCAGTGAGCGGTTATTGAGTTTAAATCTACAAACTCGAGATAACATTCTAAAATGCGAAGGAAGTTACCGAGAAAAGCCCAATCTCCTAGCCTTAGACATGTGTAAATTCCACCACGTTAGGCGACTGGCGGGTGTCATTGTGACTGAAATAGACATATCAGATTCGGAAAGTCGCCTGACGGGGGCGCTGGGGCTGTGCTCGCGTGCGTGATCATTTACTGATCTCAGCTGGCATAGCCTGACCTAACCAAGGAAGACCGGAGGTATGATCTCTGGGGTTTCTGAATCATGGTCTCAATGATATTTGACTGGCTGCAAGCAGCAATTGACCAGGCTAGATCAAGTGATGCGGTGTTGGTCCCGTATGCTGGCTATGGCGAACCACCTCGACGCTCAGCCCCAAGCCTCCCGCTGCACAGGACTTCCCTTGGATGCCTACTAGGCTTTCCGGGTAGCTTCAGGGGGCTTAGCCTCTAGCAGTCTCGGTGACATGAGAAACGGTGGTGTAGCATCACATCTGCTTATTGGACATTGCCAATGTAACTCAAGGTAGGGTTAGGAAAAGAGAGCACTACAGGAAGCCCGAGTATCACGGCAAATCAGGCTGTGCCATTCCAGCTACTTTGATCAATCGGAATGTCTCAGTCACACACATCATATTGGCACAGTAATGGATAAGTGGTTTGTGATAATTTAAGTCCAGCGTCGCTCAAGGCGACTGGTGAAATGGGAGCTGCGGGGCCTAGCACCGACATCTGGTCTAATACCTACTTACTTGTTGACTCAACCATCAGTAATAATTTTCGCGCATGATTTGCCCAGCTGTCTGCTAGCTGTCATCTCAAGGTCATCAGTCTAGACCCTGCACTCATTGTACGAGACAGATTTGAATTTGTTCCTGTTTACTTGATTGTTCCACTTCCAATAGCTTGTCCGCCTTAAGGTACCTCTCCTCTGAGGATGGATCCCACAAAGCGAGCAGGCATTGACCGAGAGCTTTTGGGCCTCGCCGAACCTCCGATTCCAAACGGATCAACATCTGAAACAACATCTTCGAATCAGATCAAGGCACCACAGCTCGGATGTTCCGATTCGACTTCCAAATATTCACAAGTGGAAACAAAAGACTCTAGTCAAAGCGGCCCACTCCTCCCATGGCGCATCAATGTCACCGATGAAGACGTTAATACTGGAACGCGTTACGAAGAGGCGGTAGGAAAGCCCCGGCTCATTAACGGAGAAAAGCAGAACCTAGGGTCATTTGGAGGCGGCTCATCCGATGCTGGAGCCTCTAACTGCAGCTTTCTAAGTATTGTACCTGTGCAGGATATGGGCCATTCAGATTACATTGAGTGGGAGTCATCGGAAGTGGCGAATGATGGTGTAAGGACCCAGGCATCACAAGCTACCTATCCTGCACCATGGCCTCAGGACAACACCAACGACGATGCCGATGTTCAGACCATGAGCGACGTTATGTTTGCCGCCAGCATAACTTCGGCGTCGGAAGACAAAGACTTTTTGCCTCTCGATGCACTCCGCCGAATCGTGACTCCATCGGCCGTACAGAGGCTTTTAGGACATGCATTCCCTCATTTCAAACCCAAAGTCATCAACAGCTGGGTCTCCAGTATTAGTGGCAAGCCAGATGAGGTCAAGACCCAGCCACGACGACGCAAGATATTTGCTATACTGATTTTAATGGAGCAAGTGAAGTTGATCGAAGACTTTCTCAAACACGACATTGACGACAGTTATTTACCTCTGGAAATAAAACGGAACTCCCGTCACAAACCTGTCATCCAACTTCAGAAGAAGGATGGTACGATCTTGAGTTGTTTAGACCATTGGCGTAACAAGCACATCAAAAATTTTGTTCAATGCCAGGAGACCATTTGCACACCATTTTTTAAACTTCCAGGCGATGACGTGCACTATTACGAAATTACATCAAAAACAATTCTGCCATTCCAAGAATACGACTTAGTTCGAATTGGCGGCTATGGGAGCGTTAGAAAAGTCAGAATCCACCACGCGCATTATAGCCGCGATGCTATGTCCAAGGCAAGTCGCTACCTTTGGTCTTACAACTACGCTTGTTTTCTCATTCTTCCTTAGGACCGAGGGAAAGTCTTCCGGCATTTCGCGGTCAAGCAACTTCATCTTGAAACTCATGAAGAGTATGCGAGAGAAGTGGAGCTTTTTGAAAGACTAGGAATGGGATCAAGAGGGCCAGACCCCGACCATTTAATCCAGCTTCAGCTCACCTACAAATATGGACAGTCTTACTACCTGGTCTTTCCCTGGGCAGATGGTAACCTGAAGGAATTCTGGAGCCAAAATATTGCCAACCCAGAGAGCAAAGCTGAGTCCGTCTGGTTCCTCAGCCAATGTTCAGGCCTCGTCCGCGCCCTTCGAAGAATTCATAATCTGAGGACCATGTCCAAAGAAGACAACTGCGTCCCTGTTCCAAACGAACCAAACTCGTTGCTTGATAACAAACACTGGGGCCGACATGGCGACATCAAGCCAGAAAACATTCTTTGGTTCAAGAAATACGAAGAGTCGCGTCGCAACTTTCTTGTGATCTCCGATTTTGGGTTAACTCGATTCAACAGTGTAGATTCCAGATCGAAAGTCGCTCACGAGGCACTCAGGGGCTTCTCGGGGTCCTATCGGCCTCCCGACGTGGATCTGAAAAGAACCATATCGCAGAGGTATGATATCTGGTCTCTGGGCTGCGTCTTCCTCGAGTTCGTATCGTGGTTTCTTGTCGGCGACGATCGAACACAAAACGATTTCACAGACGCTCGGATCCAAGAAGATGGCTTGCATACTGGGTCGAGGATTCTTGTTGAAGATAAGTTCTTCAACTTTAATCCAAGTAAAGATGATACACCCTCGACGGCTGAAGTGAAGACATCCGTCACTGATGTAAGTGGTCTCAACGAAGCCGTCGCTCTCCTGGTGATATATGCCTTCCGCAATCTTACTGACCATTGATGATAGTGGATTGATTACCTACATCGGCAGGAGAGCTGTGCTGAGCCCGTGCATGAAATGCTGAACCTCATTCAGCACACAATGCTTGTGCCAGATGCTAAAGAGAGATGGGCTTGCTCGAGGATACAGCCTGTGATTAACGATTTGATCCGGAAGAGCAAATGTGACACAGCTTATGCCACCATTGGGACTCACGGCGTGTCCGATCCATTGAGATTTCCCTGTATATCTGTGGAATCTCCTGCTGTATGTGATCAGCCCGACAACATTTGCCACGTTTTGAATGACATCGGAGAGCAGGAAGGCAAAATACCGAGTTTACCTGGCACTCCTGAAAAGGCCGTCCGAAGGGATAGATCATTATCTCTTTCGCCAGCAGCTGCCATCAGCAGCAGGGGGCGTAAGCCGTCCCAAACAAACGACCGCGTGAAACGACCGCCAGTCAAGCCAGTGGTCTCTCCCATTCAATCATCTTACTTCTCTCGTTCAGTCACTGAACCTAGTTCCATACTGGCCTCCGAGGGGGAGAGTATTGCGAGGTTGGTGAGGTTGTTGTCCTTTAGTACGGAAGATTCCACACAATTGATCATGAGTCTGTCGGAGGCGGCATCAAGTTTCGCGAGTACACCAGACATGTCCCCGTTCCCTAGTCAGTCGGGTGAAGACTGTTTTGATGTACTCGAACAAAACTTGGTCCTAAGGCAGAAGGAAGCCTGTGAGGGCGTCAAGGTGCCAAATGAAAAGCAACCAACACAACGGCGTGAAGAAGCTATTGCATTGACAGAAACATAGTGAATGGAAAGGTCTTCTGCAGTGCATGCACAGAGGCAGCAACTCGTGTATTCGGAGAGGCCTGAAGACGAGTATAGCTTCGGAAGCATGTATGTGATAACGCCTGTTTAATTTGATGCAAGTCACCATATGGATCGGATGTTCGCGCTTTGTCATAGATACTGATCCTCTGCATACAAAATTCACCCCAAGTACATCTGGAAAGTTATTCAGAAGCCCACAGTCGTCTGCGAGTTGCTATCAATTGATGGCGAATCAGTAGCTGGCGTGCCCGTGTTCCAGTTTAGGATGCCCCCCTCACCGAAAGCGAAGTCATTTTCGATCTGTGTAAACAGGAATTGATTTGCTTCTTCGGTGGACCATGACCATGGAGGCTCAGATGCCAGTAGTGTATCAAGTCCATCTTCCCCATCATGCTCAGCCGGGCCATGATTGAGGCCACTCATCACCACCGGGCCGGCATTGACGTCCTGCACACCGTCGAGTCCATATGCGAAAGAGAGATCATCTTGCATCCGTAATCGCGCCGCCGTAGATCGATCCAGATATTGGAAGAATAACTGCAGCACCCACATCCTGACCTCCCATGTTTTTTGCAGCTCTTGCAGGCCCAGAAGACATATTTTCGCTCTATGCTCAATGATGGACCTCCCGGTACCATTTAAGGAACGAAGATGGACCGTATGAATACAAAGCGTATTGAAAAGGTTTGTTATAACGTGAATTTGCCCGTGACGTAAGTTTCCCTCCAGTAGCATATCCTCTATGATGCGGGAGTTTCTTGCCGCGGCCTGGAGGGCTATCTGCCCATCCACTTCTTTACTTTCTTCAGCACTGCCAATGCAACCTGATCTGTACAATAGGATGAGGAGATTGTTGTATGCCAGATGTAACATACTGGCATGAAACCCTGCCGCATCGCCAAAGTCATTATTCGCCAACGACATGACTGCAGGTAGTTGCTTTCTCCATTTCACGAGGTCATCCCTCATTTGAGACCGATCACTAGGTGATAGTGACTTACTAGGGAGGTATCCGCTATGAACAATCCTTCCCAGTACTCTAGAGAGTTGAGCTATGCTGATGAAGTACGAGATGTACTCTTGGGCTTTGGGACTCGGCAAAATTGGGTCAAACGCCCGCTCGAAGTCAAGTTCCTCTAGTGGCTCGATATCGCAATCTTCGTCTCGAATCCTGTTTGGCAGGCCCAATGCTGCAGCACACTGCCTTTCGCGGATATAGATGGCCCACCACAAGCGTCTAGAAAGTCTCTCGGTCCTCTTCTCGATTACAGCGGATCTTGAGGATCGATGAAGCGCCTTCGTCTGAGCAAGACTGATGGCTGCGCCAAGCCAGTGCCGGGCGTCTTTCTCCAGGAGCAAGCCAGCCCTCCAAAAGCTCATAAGAAACAAAGCTTGGGTGACTGTGAACTTCTTTGGCTCAAACTCGACGTCGTAAATGTCCTTTGCGCGATTGTAAAACACCCACTTGGCAACATGACGGCCTCCGAGTCCAATGGCTGGTAGATCATCTTCCTTGCAATGGATGACAGCTATGAAGAGGATCGCGTGTAGGAGTAGAGGGGATAAGGTGCCATCTCTGAAGCTCGTCCAAACATCTGTTTCATCCACGACAGGGAAGCATGGGTGGAACCATTTGAAGTACGTCTTAAGCAACGTTTCCACGGCTGGCACAGGTGGGAATGAAAAGACGCCTTCTGCTTTGAGAGAACGAATTCTCGACTTTCTGCGCTCTACTTCCCATTCTGGTAGTAAATTCTCAGCTCTCACAGCGTGAGGAACGGCATGCAGAAATTTCAAGTTTTCTGGTGGTGATGTACCGGCTGTCGGCGGCGTGGGGTTGCTATTGGTGACATAACGTATTGAGGATGACTCGCCGAGGAATACCGAGCTATCGTCCTCTTGTCTGTTGTTTGGTGCCAAGGAAGGTGACTGCGGTTGTACTGTGATGCTTTCCTGATCGCCCGAGCCTTCTGCCTCCCGATATCTTGCAAGATCGGCAAGTGCTTGAGATGCGGCAAAGTGCTCATCATTCCCAGTCGCCAATGACTCATCAAGGAGACTTGTATCGATGAAAGAAGGTGACGACCCGGCCTGATCTAGTCCGCCTTGGTCGCCTGGCTTTGCGCTTCGCCGTGATGGGCGAGGATGCTTGCCCCGTCTCGACTCACGGAGCTCACAAGGCGTGTCGGCCGTTGTGCAATTGCGACAAGGTCTTTGCTCGGTTACATTACACTTGACGCGTCGCGCATTGCAAGCTCGGCATGCCTGGCGCGCTCTCCTGCGGAGGTTCGTCATAACTGCCAGCCGGAGGTAACAAAATTTTCCGGGCGCGACTGTGTTTAGCCGTGAAGAGTCGCCAAGTATTAAAACACGCTCGTTTCCTCTCGCGCTCAAATGGGTCCCCCAAGATGCCCCCGGCAGTATTTGAGCTCTCATGAGATGTTGTCCAAACAAAGAATTGTGCAGGTGGTCATGTAGCCGAGACTAAATCTTTGGTATAGCCGAGTGCGGGGGCCTCTAGATGCGCCAATGACATCACTACGCCTGCTTTTCGGTTATATGGAGTTACATAACCGATCCATTCCAGACCCCATCCATGCTTGCTTCGTTTTGATTATTGACTTTCACCCTGCTCTGCTGTGCTTTAGGTACGCGTATCAATAATCATACTGATTCTTGAGCTTTATGAGAGACACAGCCGAGAGAGTCTCAAGGCAACATGGCCACAAAATTGTCTTACCAACTCAAGTGCTTGTCTCGGAAACTTGGAGCTCCCAGACTTGCCAGGGGATTCTCATTCACAGCCGAGAATCGGGGTACATACGAAAGTACTATTGCCAATCTAAGCATTGATCAGAATACCAGAGTGATATATCAAGGTAAGAAAAGTGGTAATGCGTCAATGCACCGAATTCCTCCCAGACTCTTGGGGTTTGCTAACTCACTATTATGTAGGATTTACTGGTAAAGCAGTGCGTACCATGCATTGACGAAACTGATGTAGCTTTTATTGGGCTGACTGATACTAGGCGACCAAAAATGCAAGAGACACGATAGAATATGGCACGCAGATTGTTGGGGGTGTTTCCCCTGGGAAGGGCGGTCAGGATCACCTCGGCCTGCCCGTATTTGACACAGTACAAGAAGTACGAAATCATTAGCATCCTCTCAGCTGTTTGCTTTGGCTGACGAAATTTTGTCTACAGGCCGTAAAGAAACTGAAACCACATGCAAGCGCGGTTTTTGTTCCTGCCCAATTTGCAGCAGGGGCTATCATTGAAGCAATCGAGGCTGAGATGCCGCTCGTTGTTTCAGTTGCTGAACATGTGCCCCTTCACGATATGGCTAGGGTTCAAGAGATTCTCCGAACACAAGACAGAACTCGACTTGTGGGACCCAATTGCCCCGGAATCATCGCACCCGACCAATGTCGCATCGGCATCATGCCGTACAAGCAGTACACAAAAGGTGTTGTTGGGATTGTGTCCAAAAGCGGAACACTCAGTTACGAAGCTGTAGGAGCCACGACCAAAGCTGGGCTTGGGCAGAGTATTGTTGTTGGAATGGGAGGAGATATGATGCCAGGTGAGCAGAAACCTCCACCAAACATACCCGTTGGATTTGTTCTAATTTGATGTGTAAGGTACCACACTTCTGGACGGGCTTAAATTATTCTTTGAACATGAAGAGACTAAGGGAATCATTGTCATTGGCGAGATTGGCGGCGAAGCTGAACTAAGAGCAGCGGAGGCCATAAGAGATTACAGAAAGTTGACGCCTAACCCAAAGCCAATAATTGCAATGGTCTCCGGGAGAACGGCGCCGCAAGGAAAAACTATGGGTCATGCTGGTGCTATTCTTTCACCGAGAGATGTGCTTGCCGATGTTAAAGCAAAGGCACTCGAGGAGGCGGGTGCAATCGTTGTGCCACACCCGGGAGTGATGGGCAATGAGATGAGAAGGCTTCTTAATCTGCAGCTATAGCTTGAAGTTCAAAAACTGATGAGATCAATTACTCGACATACTTGCAAAGTCGTACAGTTATTAGTACTTACCACTGGTGTCTCATCTGATCTATCATTTCATACCTCAACTGCAAAGATGATTGTAATTGATCGGCAATACTGATAAGAATTTCTCTCTGCACGATAACTTGAACATTCAGCTGGTTTTGATTCTTTTGAACGCAGTTGGACAACGCCTGGTTGTCTTTTTATCCGCCGCTTCAGGTAAGTCAAAGGCAACTAGGTATCAAGACACTTCTGTTCGAAGGCAATGCCGTTTTCCCCACGGCTCAAATGAAGAAAGCAAACTCTTGTAGCGGAATCCCCGCCCCGAGTGGTATCATGTGTGGTGTGACAGTCATCCCGCCCTTTCAAGGCTGACTCATTGTGTCAAAATCAAGAGATTTGCCTCTGATGATGGCTATCGTCTCCGTGGTCTGGATCATCAGACCCAGGTCGCATACTCTCATGCTTGACCTTGCGATATTTCCACTTACTGATGGCTCGCCGTGGACTCATAGCCTTCTTGAACTTGGTCCAGGTCCCATCCTTTTTCGCCGATGCCGGTGGCAGCTCGTACTCGCAGTCTTCAAAGGGATTCTCTCCATGATCGTGACCATGCTCACGATCCCAATCCCGCGCAGCCTGCTCATTTTGCTCCCTAAAGTCTTCTCCAAATGGGTTGCTCTCAGCGTATGAGTAATCATCGTCATCAAACGGGCTCGCCGTTCGCCGCCGGAATGTGGGGCTACGCAGGGATGGGGTGGTGGATCTCGGCAGCCAGGAGAATCGCCGTTGTGAGTCCGCGGCCGGCGGTGTGGGTTCTGGAATGATCGTGGTGGTCATCATGGTGTTGATTGTGTGTCTCCTCGTCGGTGCCGGCTAGACGAATATCACAGTCAGTTTGGGCATTCAGATGGTGCACTGGCGTTTGTCGAGTCATACAGGTGTTGAGATCTGAGCTTGAGAAAAGGCGGTGCTTTTCTCGTCAATGTCCATTGATGGGCCCCTCATCTTGTCGTCGGGGTCGCACTCGTAACCGTTGAGCATCGTGCCGATATCTAGAAGCAGAGAACAGTGAAAGCAAATTTGCTTCGTCCAACGTGCGCAGACAATGAAGATCGTAGGCTTTCTTTTCTGTGCGCATGGCACTCGTGTAGTGCCTCTGATTACGTCGAAGAGAAAGCTGGGGGCGGGGGACCGGAGGGCGCGAGCGGATACGGCCAGCCACGTTTATGTATGTACGGAAAACATTGTTTCAAGGGATGCCGAGTCATTGATCTCATGTTCTAGGCTTCATTTGGCTTTTCATTCGATCTTGTTGCATGGAACACCATAAATGATGGGTCATTCTTCCTCCAAGGGAGGGGTAAAACCCAGTGTGTCTCCTCAAACATGAGACGCAAATCGTTGATGCGCTTTAGGGCCTCTGGGTCGCCGGCGGTGCTATTGTGTTACTACCAATGCACTGTCTGATCGCCTGGAAAGCGGGATGGTTATGGAGACAAGTTCGTGGGGAAATCCATGTTGGCAAGACTTTGTTGGCACTGAGCAAATGGTGGAGGCGGGAGTAGTTCCTATTCCCAGCCGTGTCATCCGGGATGGTCCCATCCGCTCCGGAGGCGATCAGTAAGGTCTCTGTGGGGCCGCCCCCGACTTACATGGGCCACCCATCCAAAGATCCGGCGTTGCCAGCTGTCGATCACGGGCTAGTTGCGGTCGCAGACCGCACTCGCCTGGCGAGAACTGGGACTACCGTGGCATTAAATCCCATCCCTTTTTCCTCTCCAACCTCCTCCTCTGGTTCGCATGATTAACTCTAAACAACAGCGCAAGTCGTTGACATTGCACAGCCACGTTTGGCTAGAACCCAAGCTCGGATGCGGTCTGCATATCAACCGTTGCCTGTTCTCCAAAGGAAGAAGACCGTTTCGATAAGAAGATCATGCAGGAGAACGCAATCGACGGAAAATAAAGAATCTAGAAGCCACCTGATTCGTTCACCTACCGCCATGCATGGCAACTCTGACGCAAAGATGGGAATCTGCCAGTCTCCATCTACCCCGGCACTCCCGATCTAGTCTGTGCGCTGACAAACATCCACATCTATCCGTAGACGCCTAGACGGATAGCGAAGATCACGGACCCTTTTCATCAGTGCAACTCTGTCTAGGAGCTAGTCAAGCTAGTGGATTTTGCCAGTTCGCTTGATTCTCTTACCCGTGTCACCTCACAAACCCACTGACCGAAACGCCAAAGCGACCAATATTCGACAGCCTCCCCCGGTCATTCCGGAAATTTTCGGCGATCATGAAGCAGCCTCACGAGTCACCTAGGACCCCCTTTTAAAGGAAGGAAAAAAACCCTTCCAGACCCCCTGCTCGTTGCCCCCCTTCACACCCTCTTCCACAACAAGTTGCCCTCTTCAAAACAAAGACAGATAGCATAGTTTGCAATAAAGACGCGTCCTGGTTCGACAATTTGCAACTTCTTCCCTCCATGAGATAGACTCTATCCTATGCTATCAGACAATATGCCATTCAGGAAGCACGAATGCATAGCGGACAAGTCGTTCGAAGACAACACAGCCTCAACATATGCTGGCGGCAATAGCAACGAGAGAGTCTCTAATGAGAGGGTCTCGAATGAAAGCGACATCGAGGCTGGCGTTCAAGTCAAGCCTGCCGGACCTCGCCAGAAGCATCCAACGGACAGTATCAGTGGACATCAGATCTTTTACATCTTTGGACTCGACGGTGTTGGTGCTGCAGTTCTCTCCGGGGGCATAAATTTTGCTATCGCTTACGGTAAGGCCCCTCAACACTCTGCTGAGCTTAAGCTTTTGGCGAACCAAGCAGCAACATGAGAGTTTATTGACACAAATTATGCAGGCATGTACTCAACTCAGAACATCGCGCGCAATCCCATTCGCCTATTCCAGTTGCCCAACACACTAGCTGGGGATGCAGTGGTGACCATGATTATCCAAACGACAATGACGTGGTTCATCGAGCTTTTTCTTGCCAATCGCGACATGAAGAATGGGAGCGTCCGCCCGATAGGCTTCATCGAAGAACCTTCGTCACCTTTCATGCGGTGGTTTATGATGCTTAATCTGGAAGACACGAGACACACCAAGAGCAGGCTTTCGGTGTTTGCTGAACACCTAATTCGAATTGGGTTGATTTTTGTTGTTTCATTCTTCCTGCTATGGCCAGCCTCGGTCGGAATATTGACCGTTATCGGAACCCGGGGATCCGGGAATGATTGGGATTGGTATTTTCAATCCAAGTGGGCACCGGAAGCCTTCAAAGGGATCCTTGGAGGACTTCTCGCCCTTCTCACAACGCCGGCCATGGCTTCATTCTGGCTTGTCAAGGAGGGTTGGAGCTTGAAGAGGGGAGGGACTTTGTTGAGTTGACGGATGAGTTTTCCAGACGGCTTTGGAACAGGGAATTAGCTTGGCGTTTGACGGAATGGAAAATTTCTTCTCACATCAAACACTCCCAGCGACTCACATCACTGTTTGCTGACTCGCTATAACAAAATGTAACTTGTAAGAAGAAGTACCCGATGGGCAGGGTGGCGGATGAACCACCAACCGACACAAGTTTTGTTCCCTCCCGGCTGCTATTTCTGGCCCGCACGAACTCATTGAATAGTTCATCCCTAATTTTCGGCCCGAAAGGACTAATCTCTGCATGGCATTTAGCGAAGCGATTTACTGGCTGTCGCCTAAACGAATCCATTAATTGCACGTAGGCAGCAACTAACGAAACATACACTACAGCATTGGCACCTCACAGAATACAAGCCTTTCACTAATTGAAATTGCACACGACAAATAAGTAGCTACAAGTGTCAAAGATAGATTTTACGGATTTATTTTGAGTGAAGACGGAAGTGTATGTCGAACAGTGGATTTTACCTGGCGACAAGTTTTCCCCAACTTATCCACGAGCAGCCCCGTGCAATCTATCCTTGACTACCTATACGAGGAACCTCCACATAACTTCGTCAGGCGGTTTCAGTTCGGACCTTGAATTGACGACATTTCCTTCAAGAGGTTACCAGCAA
Source organism: Colletotrichum acutatum (assembly GCF_030867785.1). NCBI lineage: Eukaryota > Fungi > Ascomycota > Sordariomycetes > Glomerellales > Glomerellaceae > Colletotrichum > Colletotrichum acutatum. Next base: position 101,803 of record NW_026849086.1, read on the forward strand.
GTATTGATATTTCAATAACTTCTCTTCAAAGACAACCAGCATTGTTTATGAATCTAAGCCATACAATTCTATTCTCAAACAGCTAGGCGTCGTCCGGTATTTCCATCTTCATCACTTCGCAGTGGGAGTTGCGTTGCCATTGACACACGGGACAAAAGTCATCCATGTGAATACTACATGGGCCGAAGGAACAATGATACTGGAGATGTCAGCAATTTGGGCGGACTCAATCGATTCAAAGCTCATCGACCTACGCAATACCACACAATGACGTGTGGAGATTCTTTCGAGCAGTCTTGAAAGCTTTCCGTTAGAGTGCCAGGTGCGAAAACTACCACGGTGTCAGCGATTTATCTCTAGCCTTGCTGGGAGCAAGCTCTACCTTTATTTGTTTCCAAATCGGCACTTATTCGTTGTCGGGTTGTTTGTTTTTCTACCTCGCGTGGATCCTCTTCTGTATTTCTTGCATCTTCCAGCTCTTTGGGTTCTAACGGGTCGTAAACCTTGTAGCTTCTATCTGCAGTCACGGCAACTGGCTGAGCAGTCGTGTTATCAAGAGTGGAATTACTTGGCTCAACTGAGGTCCGCTTTATTCCAAACGAACAGTCCATATCAGTGATGATGTCCTCGGCACTGACCATGAGGGCTAAGGGCTGGTCTGGATAAATTGCGACTATCATCCCGCCGAATGATGAACCCCGGCACAGCCACGTTCCTGATGTTCCAGTCGCTACCGAGGAGCTAGTCAGTTATCAGAACAGATAATCAAGGTGCGTCTATAGTCACCTAATGGTTTCGAAAGCTGGATTCTTCGAACTACCAGCTCTTCTGACGCAAAAGGCAATGTGGTGGTTCCTGGCAATAAAACAACGATGCTCAACTCTCCAGGGCCTAGATTAAGAGTTAAAGGACCACTCTCAAGCGAGTCGTTGGTAAGGAAGGACGATATTCCCACTTCGGGAACCAGCGACGATACGTTCTGTAAGGACGATAAAAAGTCTGATCGCAGCAATGCATAGTCGGCAGGTCCAGGAGCAGGGGGGGGGGGTTTGTTGAAGCCGGGTATCCGCTCCCTACACAACCTGATCCCAATAATGTCTTCCAAGCACTGCCATTCCGTCACGTCCTTCACGCTTCTGTTTCCAAGATAGTCCTTCGTATCCTGATTCTGAAAAATGGGACTCGTCGTGGGCGAGACCGGCTCAGACTTGATATCATCTGGACTCGTTTCATTGCTATTGTGGTTGTACGGGCTAGGAGAAATGTCGTCATCGGGCTCGCTTTCAGACTCAGAATAGCTATCTGGTTCATTCGCGGATAATACGCCGGAATCCTCAGTGCTTTGATCAAGCTCCATGGACCCTATTAGACTCTCCGGAGTCGCGTCATGATCATCGTTCCCTGCCCATAGATAGTTCAATAGTCCGTGAGAAGTCGTTATTGCAATCGGTCGCCTCGTAACATCCCTGCCATTGGTCAAGAGACCTCCTATTCTGGAGATATGCTGGTCGATGATTTTTCCGTTCTTAACAAATGTGGCACAACAAAGCAAGCCGCAGGCTGAGTGGGCTCCCTGTAAGCTTTTGAGGGCTTCGATGTGGTATAATATCGTTCCATTCTTGTGAGCAAGCCCAAATTTTCGCTCGATGTCAAGTAGAAGTTGAGGAAGAGTAACATCGGCGTTGATAGCGGAGAGCTTGGGCGCTCCTTCGTGGATCTCCACTGGATGTTTCATGAATAACTCGGGGAGCTGTAGGTTTCGCATTACACGACGGACTTTGTTGCGGCAGGATTTACTGCCACAGAGTATCCAGATGCATGGTGAAATAGTGACTGAAGTGGACCAGAAATTATGCTGACGCCCTGACATCCAGAGTTCGAGGAAGATGGTTCTTCTTGAGATGTCCATTCGCTTCGCGCGGTCCTTCTCCTTGGCCTGCTCTGCAACCATCTGTGTGACAACGCATTGCAGATCGACTTGCAAACCAGTCTTGACCTGAGGCCACAAGGACAAAAGCTTTGGGGGAACATGGATTTGATCCTCTCGAGCTACCCAGGTCGGTTTACTGGTATGTGGGAATCGCCACAATTGGGTAGAGTCCACAGTTAGCGTGTGACTTGCTGTCACCTCATCTGAGTGAGGTTCTGGAGGAACCCGTGGGGTCTCATCGCTACTGTGGGCACTTAATCTGTTGCTGGCACCAGAAGTTGAGGCAGGCGTGGGAGGTCGCCCTGTCGACAAAAGTTGGGTATCCTGCAGAACCTGCAGGGAATGCGGGGTCGATCGAAGAACTTCATCTCCAGCAAACTCCCGAGATGATCCATCTTCAGGGTCCTCATAAACTCTTGAAGGTGTCGAAATAGTATCTGAGGGTGTTGGAATGTTCTCTCTGTTCGCACTTATCCGCTGTCGTTTCGTCTTCGGGCCACGAATGTGATCACGGTTTGGGGCGCTCTCGTCGTTATCCTCGTCGTCATCCGGAGCAGAAGATTCTTTGCCAGCGAAAGAATGCATTTCACCTTGATTGACAATGAACTAAATGAGACAAAGCGACATTATACGGGGCATCGTCCTTGAAACTACCGGCTCCGGTCTTGCTTGGGTGGCACATTATCTTCATCTTGCCCTGAGTTTAGGCTTCGAAAAACGAAAATGAACATCCAATCTCGCCGTAAGTAGACTTGAAAGTGCAAGAAGCTTGCTGCACTTCGCCGGAAAGGCATTCTCATGGCTTTCAAAAGGGATTTGGAAGATGGCAGTGCACAGCTGCGGAATAAGACCAAAGGGCCAATCGTTGGCTTCCTCCTGATATTACCTACCTAATACCTGATACACAGCCTGATTACTCCAGCCACTAAATGCGAGGTACCTTGGGCATGCAGTAAGACTGACAGACAGAGAAGTCACATGTGACCCGAGACAAACTTGGGGGTTTCCGAGATACAGGTCAACTTAAATGAATGTGTCGTTTTGTAGGTTCAGAGCATCAACATCGATTCCATCTTTGTCGTCTATCGCGGCCACTCATAGTTCGATTACGACTAAGTTAAAACCCACTTGAACTCTTCATTACATACTCTAATCCCCAAATGTCATTTACACGCAAAGCAAAAGGTGACCCCAACGATACCGAGCTTTGCAAACGGCTGTGGCCAGCTTTGGCGGACAAAGTCTACCTCTCCGGTCAATATATGACACTGGCAACATGCGTCAGAAGTACACTGAATACCTGGCGGTATTCCCTCAATCAGCTGTCGCCAGGGATCGAGAACATCGGAAAAGTTTTTGAGGCCATGGATTCCATCAGGAAGTCGCCCCAAATGCCCAGGGAGAGCCTGGTGGAGGCGTTTAAGCCCAGTGCTGCAAACCTAGGAAACCAAGATTGCGACGTGCAGAACGTCATTTCCTTGACAGCATCTCTCGCAACAATGACGATGATTCAAATTAATCCCGAACCAAATACATTTTCTGGTCCAGTAGCGATATGGAACCCTACGTCATCGTTGGGAGAGGCCGTATCTGATTTCTATCAGCCAACACCAGATCCAGAGTTGAAAGCTGCAGCCCTGGACACGCATCTCACTGCATGCTCGCTCGCCAAGTTCCAAGGCTACACTATTGTGTGGGCTGACTTCCTAAATGAGCATCTTCGTATCGACGAGGAATTGAGGCTTGTCTGGATTTTCCAGCACAAGATATGGCTCTCTTCGCAAGTGGGCCGACCGGATTGCTTGGTACCACAATCTGTGCTGCTCGAAGCGCTCGACACACTCAATGTGCTTCTCCCTCCGGACGATGACCACACCAGACGATTTCTACAGAGGCGAGAACAAGAATTTTACAGCTTGGGTTATTGTGGCAGAGTCCCAAGCACCGACTTAAAGAAGTACGCCATCTGGGGAACGAAGATGGACCGGCTTTTGAGCGTCGCAAAAGGCCCAAGAAGAGGGATTTGGCAGTTTCTCCCCACTCCAGATCGATTCAATGTCTTGGAGTCAGCCAACTTCGTGATTGCGTGTGTGGCGCTCGTGTTTTCGATTGTGGGATTCGTGTTGGGACTGGTGTCTATCATCTACGCAAAATTGTCGTATCAGATCGGGCTGGAGTCTATTGACATATCGAAGGTGTCTCTTGATGTGTCCAATGAGTCTCTGGAGTTGACAAGGCTGCAGTACCTTTTGTCAGTTGCACAGGCTTGTTCGGATCCTGACCAAGCGCGATTATTGCCAGACTTTTGTTCTGCGGAGGCCTAGAGCTAGATGTGGCAGAGATGCCTTGTGGTTGTATTCATACCAAGTCACTAGGTGTCAGAACCCTTTCGAAACCACAAACCCCTCTGAACACAATTTGGGTAGTCTGCGTCTAACGGTACACATAGGGAGTTGGAGTGCAAGACACATGAATTGTGATGAGGAACAGCGGGAGTCAATTGGGTTACAGCACAGGAAGTCCTCATGATCATGTTCATTGCGACAGCTCGCTCAGCTGCGGATTATATACACTTATTACAACCTCTCTTATATGTACAACACCCTAGTCGCTTAACCCCAACGCTTTCCCAAAGCATCGTAAATAGTCTGGTTAACAGGCAAAACACCACCATGCCTCAACCCAGTTGGGAACCCAGTCCGCGAACTAGCAGTCCACCCAGAGTTACTCGCCACATTCGTCGTCTCATACGGCCTGTACCCATCATCGCCATAGAAATCAAGCAAAACATGCGCCTTGCCCGCAACCTGGTTATCCCAGTACGAAGCAGGACCCTCAACACCGCTGGCAATGACAGCAGAGCTGCCGCCGGGACGGGTCCAGGTACCGAAGAGACCGGTGGTGGAGACCTCGACAAAGACGGTCTTGAGGGACTCGTCCTTGAGGAAGCGCACAAAGGACTTGCCGTCGGTGCCGGTGGGGAGGATGTTGAGATCGATGATGTTGGTCGGGGACTTGTCGATGTAGGTCTGCGGGGTGGAGAAGGTCTTGAAGTCCGAGGTGTAGGCGTAGCGGATCACTATGGCGCCGGGGCTGCCGGTGTGGTTCGGGTCCGAGGCGGGGTACTGTTTAGGCCGCCGTGGTCAGTTTTCAACAGTCTCGAAGAGGAGCATTGTCAAGGTGGTGCGTGAACTTACAAACTTGGAGGCCCAGTGGACGAGGTACTGGCCCTTGGCAGCATCCCAGATGGCCTCGGGAGCCCACACCATGCCGGCGCTAGAGTTCTCGACAACAACGAGTCTCTCGTTGGTCCAGTTGACGAGATCCGTGCTCTCCCAGACGAAAATGCCCTTGGACCCCTGTCTCTGGGCCGCATCCCAAGTAGTCTGAGTTAAATCACGATCAGCGCCCGGGTTCCTCATCAGAGAGTCATGAGCAGAAACATACTTTTGCGATATTCAAGTCTGTGCCAACGATATACCACTTCTTCCCCTTCTCCGCGCCACCACCGACAACAATAGCAGGGTCACGCACACCGCCCGTTCCCTTGGTCGGCCGAATCACAGGCGAACCAGAGTTGAGCGCGCGGAATGAGGTCGGGTTGTTGCCATTGGAGAGGTACAAGTACACGTAAGGGTCCGCACCGAGGAAGAAGGCACCGAGGTAGCCCGTCAGACTCGGGTCGGCGCGGGGCGCAAGGGAGGTGCCGCTGAAGTCGAGAGACTGGATGGGCGAAGCCTGGACCGATGTCGCGGCCAGGCTTGCGCCCAGGAGGAGGAGGGATTTGAGGGAGGGCATCTTGTGCAGGTGAGGTGAAAAGGGATAGGAGAATGCTGAAGCACACGAGAGAAGAAGAGGAACAGGTTCGCAGTGGATTTGGGGACGTCGAGTCCTTTTATCATGTTTCTTCGGGAGCTGTCAAACCCACATGGATTGACTGACACACCCCGCAATCTGGGGAAACGCAACGTCGAGTCTTGACCATCGTCATAGGTGTGGTATGAGGACGCCCTGTCATTCTCATCTAGGACAAGCGTCGTGATGGCGGGGCGGGTATCGTCGCGCGACGTTAATAACGGCGAAGCTGTCGGCGAAGACACCCCGAGATGGAGATGCGCTACAGCTTAGTCTAGTTACGAGAGACGCGCTCGAACGAACTGCACCCCGCCACGGCCGGCGCCGAGGTTAATACAAGGTTTTTCTGGCTCGTAACTGGTGACTGGTTGGCCATCCCACACACTGCCGTTGCAGTACCGCAGGCTGTCACCACGGAACGTGCCAGGGGCGCTAGAGTTTTCCCGTCGCTGGAAGATCTGCTTCCAGTGTCGTGTCGAGGGCGACCCAAGGCGTGACGGGAGATGCAAGGCACCGGGGACTTCGGGGCCGGGTTGGGCGTCGGTTGCATCCACCGAAGGAATGGTCACGAGGGCCATCACGAAATAAGGTAAACACGGATAGAGTGGATAGAATCAGACCATCTCCGTACCTCATGGTTTTCAATTAGAAAGCTTGAGGAGCTGGGCGAGCAGCTCAAGCTGAGCTGCATGCTCTCGAATCAGGGAAATTAGGTCACCGCTCATCCCATGTGTTTGCCGCCCCATCAATATTCTCGTGTCTCCAGTCGTCATCGGCAGGCACATGGCAAAACACTGCCAGGCATGGCCAGACGTGGTTCCTCCGAAGTAAACGAACAGGGAAACGTCGACTAAAACAAAACCTTAGAAAGAGGGGCGGACCACACGACTCTCCCCAGAAAGAGGCAGAATTGGGGATGATCCAGGTGCCGGGAGATCTCAGATACGACGTCAGTTGGCGTGTGGGGTTAGGCGTGGTGCCGAGTCCTTTTTTCATTGGTGCGCATGTTTGGGTAGAGCGCCGGACCGAGGGGTAAACAAGACCTTCTTCATGGTGCAAAAAAAGCGTGCGCTTGATGGGGTCAAGTGTGGATATAAATATACCTCGGGGTTACGAGGAATTCAATGGAAGATATATGCTCGGAAGATAGATGGCGCAAAAAAGTATGTACATGCGAAAAACATGGTGGATAGAACTGGGAAATAAAGCGCGCCACGTGCGCTTCTCGACTTGGGATACCCTGCCTCGAAACCCCACTCAGAGACACTGTCAATCACGTTAATATCATTGTCATCTCCTTCGAGCAACATGCTAGAGTCATTGGGGCAAGAGGTAAGAAGGGAAGGAAAGTATTCATACCTGAGAGTAGTAGGCGTCCTTGACAGTGCACTTCAACCCAGCAGCACACTGAAAGCTGCCATTCCATGTCGATCCACCACACTGCCCGTAAAGCGGCTGCGCTGTCGAGGTTGCGAGGGCAAGAATCTTGGCGGCGGCGTGTTCGGCAGAGACCACAATGTACGATGACGGGTTAGTGGTGACCATCCCGGGGAAGATGCTGGCATCAACGACGAAGAGGTTATCTGTGCCGTACACCTTGGTGTTGACGTCAACGACAGAATCGCCTTTGCTGCGACCGTCGCTCGTCCCGAGTTTGTTCGTGCCTTTTCCGAGACTCTCAGTCAGCGATTCCGATGTGCAGACGGGTGTAACTTGGGAGGGAGTGCGGGACTCAACTTACCGATCCAGTGGTTCGCGCGACGGTTCGAGTACGAGACGAGCATGTTGTTGACATAGTCTCTGACGGTCGTACCCGGCGGAGGGAAGTTCCAGACAAGGTTGGTCACGCTCTTGAGGGAGGTCTGCAGGTTCTCGAGACCCTTGATGACGGCCTCGACATCATTTTGGTCGCGAAGGTAGGGTACGGTGGACACGACGGTGCCGAGGTTGGCCTGGATAGTCATCCTGCCGCGTGAAGTTGCGCCACGGCCGAGGTATTGGCTGATGGTAATGGTTTCTGTGGGACGTGTCAACATTCAGACGTCAAACAATGATGAGCCTAGAAAGAACACTTACTGCCGTCGGGGGCCCCAAGACTGCCCTCCATGCGGGCCGTGTATTGCATCTGCCGAGTGATGCCATCGGCACCCTTGATCTCCTCGAAGAAGCTGGGATGACATTAACGCAAAGGCAACGGATACCAGCGAGTGGCATGTCACAACTTACAGAGGGCCAATATTGGGTGCAGACTGGGCCAGAATGCCGCTTCTCTTCTGCAAATAGAGGTTCTTGTCAGTGACGTTGGGGTCAGTGTACGCCTCGTAGAAGTCGTAGAACTGCACGTCGGGATGCGTGACGACGGTATCGGTCTAGATTCAATCAGCTTCAATACTCAGATCGTCTGAAATTCTCAGTGAGACCCACGTTGGTGTGATCTTCCAGGTTGTATCCGACAGGCAGGTTGATCCAGGATGCATTGGAGATCATGGTAGGCCCGTCAGTGGAGCTCTTGACGATCTCGAGCTGATCTTGTGGGCCAATGCCGCTGCGCAGGAGAAGCTTGGCACTGCCAAAGGTTCCTGCGGACAGAATCACTCGGCCCGAGATGTTAGTCACGTTGACCGTTCCGGTGTATCCACCGTCCAAGTACGGCTCGACTTCGATACCGGTGATGTGCCCACCCGTCCGAACAACACGTTTGACGGCCGTCTTGGTCCACAGCTTGAAGTTGCTGCGCTTGCTTGCGGTGAGAAGGTATGTCGCCATGGGGCCACCGCGTTCTCCGCCAGAGTACATGTACGGCGTCTTGCCGAACGTGCGGTTCTTGGAGTTTGGGTTCGCATTCAGGTCGAGTTCCGACCATCCAGCAGTGCGAAGTCCGCCGGCGATAGCATTGAAGCCATTCGTCAGGTAGACCTTGCCGTCTTGAGATGGTGTCGTTGTACCGGGGATACGAGAGAAGACCCGGCTTGTGGCAGCAGCGACATCGGTCGACTTCCATCCGGCTGGGAAGTTGTAGTCCCAGTCTTGGGCATATGGCTACAAAACATTAGTATCAACGTCAATTTTTATCAACCGAGGGACGACATACCTTCCACCAAAGAGCAGCGTTGATGGCGGTGCCTCCACCCAGAACACAACCGGCCATCTGGTCGGTATCCTGGCATGCAATACCGGCAGAGTCGCGCCAAATCTGGTTGCAAAGACCAGGAACATCGAACCTGGTCAGGTTGGTACCCTCTAGCCAGGTCGGCTTCATGGTGCCACCCCATCTGCCGGAAGATGGCGGTCCCTTCTCGATCAATAAGACGCTCTTGCCAGCTTCACTCAGCTTGTCGGCCAAGGGAATGCCACCAGCTCCTGCTCCGATGACAATGTAGTCATACGTGCCGGAGGGGACGGGCACACCGGTAGGTCCAGTAGGTGCCTTCGTAGTGGTGGTGGAGGGTGGCGCTGAAGTTGTAGTGGCGCCACCACAGCTTCCCGTGACGGTCTTGGTCGCCAAAGCGGCCCATGCAGAGTACGAGGGGTTCGCGGCATTGGCATCGAGAGCGGCGCCATGAATACCTTGGTTGTCATGCTGGACCAGGTTGATTGAGGCAGGACACGTGGGGTTGGTTGGGCTGGTGAAGGCCTGCGCCCATCCTAGGACTAGGGAGCCCGCGCTGGTTGAGACACTACCAGTGGCGCCGTTGTGGTTCCAACTGAAGCAGTTCTGGCACCGGTAGATGAGGGTATAGTGTGTCGCATTGATGGTAGACGAGATCTGTGTGAGCTTGGCGTCGCCTGCATAGACGTCTGGCATCACGTAGCCTGTTGCCCAGCGGAACGAAGTCAGGATATCAGAGCCACTGGGCCATGCCATGAGAAGTAGCTTGTTGGTCATCGATCCGCCAAGGGAGATACCGCACCAGCCGGTGCCCTGGCCGTTCTTGGAAGCGCATTGCTGGACAAGCACTATCAGTCATTGAAACGGACAATGGGTTGAGGAGACCTACGAGATAGCCAACGAATTCGTTGGCGTCCGTTGTCAAGGCATTTTGAGGCAGGGCGAAACCGTACGTCATGCCCCCGGCCGTCTGAGCGCTAGTTGCGGACCAAGTGTCGAAGATGATGCCGGTCTTGGAGTCGGTCAAGACGACCGGCGTAGGGGATTGGGCGGCAGCTCCATCGAGGACTTGCACACCGTGTTAGCAAGTTGCTTGTCTTTGATGATAACATATACCTACGAGATGTTGTGGCCAGGAGTGCTGCCAGAGCACCAGAACGACTGAAAAACTTCATGGTACCGGACGTCAATGTCAACACAGGTCTAGCAACCAAAGTTTCGGATCATGCTTTCACCTTCTGGGAGGGCGAGAGATGATTTAAAGGAACAGTGACATTTGCCAAGGCCCAACACCTCCTTGGATGCAGTCTCCCTCGCCGCCATCCTGGGACCTACTACTTTCTTCTTTCAGATGTAAACCCTGGAGTTGGCGCCTTCTGCCACATGACCACAGGCTCCCAGCATATGGCTCGGCCAGTGATATCTCCCGTGATTGTGGATGGGTGCATGGTTTGCAACTGCACCGATAGGAGGAAATGTTTGTCTAGGGGGTCCATCACAGTATGGGGGAGAGCGGCACATGTTATCGAAAGTGGTGGGGTTGGGCCTCTTTCCAACGGAATGTAACAGTGCTGAATTGCCTTTGTTGGTCAAGCCTCATGACCGGGGTTGATCCAGGCACCTCAATCTACCAGAGGCAGCGGGAGAAACCAGCAATCAGATGAAGGGGCAAGGGACGGGATGAAGCGGTGGACGCGGGGGACTCGGGTGTTTGCACATGAGACGAACCAGCACGCGAGAAAGAAGAAACAAGAGCTGGGAAAGAAAATCAAAAAGAAAAAAGCGCCGATGAAGCCTCAACTCGTGCTTGACGTATCTGAAAGTCATGATATTTGACAGGAACACCGCGAGTCTGGATACATCAAGATGCAATGTCTTGGACAGTGAAGTGAGGTCGAAACAGGCGTGCATGGCATTGCCAGGAACGGAATGCGGAGGCAACAAGGCGCAGCCCCACGTTGCGGTGCGGCATTTCGACCCGGGCTTCCCAAATCGACGGGGATATAGCCGGGGTCGAGGGGCGTCAGCTGGGACTTCTTGGCTTCTTGTCAGGAGAGAGGATCATCAGGATGCAACCCTTGAGGGCACTGCAGATCTGAGCTTCTCGCTGTCGATGCGTCTTTTGACAGCCCCTGTATCCGTACCGAGACAACGCCACAGGCTTTGCCACGAGATTGCGGGGGGAACATGCGAGAAGCAAACGCATCTGTCAGGTTGTCGATATCCCAGGCGTTTGGTGCGGCGGCGCGCAGTGTCTTGCTTTTGGATTCTTGTATGAAACGAGCCCATGCCTGACGACTCCCTCGAATGCGGTGCGAGGTATTCGTGAGAATTATTCAGCCAAGGTGTGATGACACGGATTCGTGCATTTTCGTCACTCTGATCCGTTGTTGGATTCGCACGTATTCATCAACAAGCAAATGCAGCCGGCTAATTTGACAGGTTGCCTGCCGTGTGTTGTTATGTTCCATTTCGGTACGCAGCGATGCGACAGCACGGTACTGACTCAACCGAAGCCAAGGGCAACGACGAGCTGGCAACGGCGCCGATTGGAAGAACCAAATAACGCAACGAGAAGGGGCGGTGGAAATGGGAGGTCACATAGGCCCAATTCGAGTCGTGGAGGGCCCGTAATATATGACTTTTGGGTGCCTGCGACCCGCAAGAAGAATGCGGCATTGAGCTCCGAGTCCGTAAACGTTAGGTCGACGAGGGTCTTTTGTTCGGTCGCCGGTGCGGCCAGACGGAGGTTCTTGTAGGATTGCGAGCGGGCGACAATCTTGTGGTTCATCGTCTTCGAATGAGATGGATGCGACGCCATGCAGGCTGCGTATTGATGAGCTGATGATCGGTCATCAGATCCCGAGCAGGATCTATCGACGGTGACATTCTGGTATGAAAAGTATCTTCATTGTCTTTGCGTGCTTCCTCTCGCGTTAGAATGAAAAAGATGTTGGAATATGCAAGTCGGTGAGAAAATGACAAGTTCTGTTGAGGGGTGATGTGTAAAATTCACGTACAGTGCAGAATTCAAAAAGTAGTCTTTGCACGACAACTTCCGAACCGGCGGGAAGTCGCTTCGAGATGCCGGAAAGTACCGCCAGCGAGGAGGAGTTGTCGTGTGTACACAGTGCGTAAATCGCGACTCCAACTAGGGAAAGTCTGTCCGAAAGGGAAGGGAGGAACGAAAAGGAACGAAGGCTAAAAAGCAACGTCGTTTTTTCAGCCCAAAACACCAAAACTTTTTTCACCAGTGCAAAAGAAGACTATGGTTGCGACAAGAAGCAAAAGATGATCAGTGGGAGGCTTGAACTCCCGGCCTTGGCATTACACAACATCTCAGGTGAAATATTAGTACCACGCTCTAACCAACTGAGCTAACCGACCAGATGGGGTGCCATGATTGGCTGATGTTCGGAAAGCCAGAGTAGCGGTTCATACGGAGCTCGACTCAGATCGTCCACTCTTCTGCTTGAATTTGAAGACCACTATCGTGACAAGAGGAATGGCAAGAAAAAAAAAAAAAAACGTGTGTTTTTCTTGGAGTAAATTCAATTGTGCGATTTATTCTACACATTGGGCATGCAAAATTGCAACGGCTGCCCTCTTTCCGAAGCTCTGGTATTTTTTTCGCACAAGAACAAGCAAAACAAGAACCTCTGCTCTATCGTAGCCCTCCAAACGCCTGCTCCAAATGCCGCAATGCCCGCTATGCAACTTCTAACAAATAGCACGGATGTCAAAAAAAAAAAGATGAAATGGAACAAGATGTGACCAGTAAAGAATGCAGAAAAGTACACCAAAGCAATCGCGACGCATGCTCCATCCCAAAGTCTACGAATCGAAAATGGCGCCGTATGCGGGAATACCTCTGCTCTCAAGTCCATATACAACCTTTCTCGTCACCTTTTGATTCGAAATGATGACAACAGCTTCACAAGGACCCATCTTCTTCTGATTCATCGTCGTCGTAGCAATACCCTCATTCTGCGCAAGACCGAGAGCCTGACGACGACTACTCTCCCAAATGCGGTACGTGATCGCGACCAAGTCAGGCCGGCCCGTCTTCTTGGTATCGATGATAACTGCGTCCGGGTCGGCGCGGTAGAGCGCATCGATGACGGCCTGTCCATATGTCTCGGCCGGCCGTTGCGTCGACCAGATGATGCGTACGGGGTGATCCGGCCTCTGCACGAAGAGACTCAAGCAGGGTCCGATTCCCGAGCCTGTAGCGATAACGATGCACGGCTCAAAGAGACCGGCCACGCGGAGTACGCCGTACTGTGGGACGCCACGGGTCCAGATCTTCTTTGGCGGGTTCTTGATGATCTTGTTGGTCCAGTCGCCCGCGTTGGAGACGAGAACGGAGAAGCCCTTCTTTCCAGCGTTGGAGAGCCCCCCTGTTGACTGGGCCTTCTCAACGTCGGTGGATGGGGCGGCGGGGTTCGGGATCACGGCGAAGGCGTGGGTCTCGCGGAGGGGTGCGTCGGTGAGGCGGACGGCTTGGCCGTAGTGGACGTCTGCGTAGTTGAAGTTGAGCTTGACAACATGGTCCGACATGGCCTCGGCTTCGACATCACGTAGGCGGAGACGGGTCCACGGGTACGCGACTAGGAGGGTGATGACGATGAGCATCCAGAATGACGGCGTCAGGACGAGGGATACGGCGTAAGGGGTCCCGGCCGTCGTGCTGTCGTCCGCGGCAAGCAGCAGGACAAGAGCCCAGAAGAATACGATGACGGACCAGCCCAAGAAGCGATGGGTGCCCTCGAACCAGTTGTGAAGAAGGACACGGGCTCTGGGGTGTGCGAAGCCGATGATGGCAGCGAGGAGGGCGCAGATCAGGTAGCTGTCGAGGAGGATGTAGGCCCGTACGGCGTTTGATGGGTTCTTGAGCTGGGCCGTGAGGACGACGAGGAAGGCGACGAACCAGAAGAAGGAGGCTACACCGCAGCCGCTGTGGATGCCACCGTATGAGTAGATCTTGGCAAAGGTGCGGCGAATGCGGAGGGGTGCCTTCGCAGATGGGAAGAGGACGAAGAGTTTGAAGAGGGCGTTGACTGTGTGCTCGTTGCGGATGAAGAGGGCGGCGAGGATGTTTGCTGAGACGGCCGTGGCACAGGTTTGAGGCGTGAGCGGAATGCCTCCGATGAGGGAGCGGATGATGACGAAGATGAGGGCGGCGATGTTTCCAAAGAACGCGAGACTGAAGATGCGTCTGTAGACCGAGCCAAAGTTCCAGCGCAGGTATCGGTAAGGACGGTTGCCCGTCTTTGAGGGAACGGGAATCTCGTCTTCTTCGTCATCAGTGTCGTCGACTGAGCTACTTGATGCGGGAGGAGTCGGAGTCTGAGAAGGAATGCCATCGGTGACTACGAGAGTATGCGTTGATGAGTTGCTGCTCGGCGGGAGGAAGACTTTAGTCGGCGGCGTCAAGGTGAGCTCGGAACTGTTCTTGTCGCCGTTCTTGATTGGAAGGTCGTGGTGAATATCTTCTACAACGGGCACTGGTAGTGTGACTGAAGAAGACGTTGTGAAAGACATGGCTGATACAGGTTAAAGACAAGTAACTAACATTACTGTCAGTGCTGTCCGCCACCAACCTCGAAAGTTCATCAAATGTGACTTACGAAAGAGAATGAAAGAGTGGCCCTTCTACGTGGGTAGCAGATCCAAGTATATGAAATGCTACGACTGAGAGAGTGGCCAGTACGAGATAGATGGCCCAAAGAAGGAACTCTTGCACAGAGATGGAGGCCCGTGTGGAATAAGGAATGGGGAGATCGAAAAAGAAAAGAGGGCGAGCGAGATGATCAGAAAGCACCACCAGATGATGAGGTTTGATAGTTGGATGACTGAAAGGAGACAACATCACGACTTGAGGGGGATTCGATGGTCTGATAAATACTCCCTTCGTGATACTCAGGGAATGTCTCTATCAACCCTTCACATGCCTTGGATCCTTGATCCCACGTGCGCCATGACGGGGGGCACTCGACTACAAGCGCATCCGAAATAGATCCCCTCTGGCGCTGGGGTCTAGCCTCCCTCAAGGTGCCCAATTTGGATCATCGATGGTGGCATACGATGACCGTCGTCTCCGGGTCAGTCACGTGGGGTTGGATAGAAGGATTGAAGAGAATGCGGGCGGCGGCACGGTCAGCGGTATGGTTGCGTCCAGGGCCGATGTTCCCACCAGAGTGGATGCGGCCAAGCCGGGTGGCCGGGTCTCAAAATAGACGTGTTAATGGAAAGTCAGATGTGGAGGTCCGCAGAGTACTTGGGATTGGCTGCGCAGACATTGGTGACTGCCATATCCTCTCTTTTGCTCAGCGACGGCTCTGCCCTTGGCAGCGTGGCGCATCGAAGGGGATATCCTTAGTAACTAGTTGCATCATGGATGCAAGGCGTGGTCGAGCCCTGGTACCACGAGAAGCAAGACTTGACTGTTGAAAGACGTGAGGCTTGCAGCTAGCGCAGCCTCACATAGTTCACACGAGTCCCTTCACGGCGGCTTGGTCCGAGATATCGGACACTTGTCAGATTGTCAGATGGATATCGTGCCACAGGCGTCTGCCTGGAATCGGAAGTACAGGATGATGAAGAATGGAAGAGATGAGCAGTCAGTTCGGAGAGTAGAAAGCGGTTTGCTGTGCGCGCAATAGAGGAAAAGGGCTGGAGACTTCTCCCCCATCTGGCCATTGTCCACCTTCCACCCGTCCTAAACGGGCGATAATCCATCATATCTCGAGTTTTCCAGGATCTTCGACACGAAAAGGAGGTCCAACTGAGCTGAGGTGGATGCTCTGATGGAATGCCAACTGAAGACCCAAGACAACGTTTGTCGGATTTTGGACTTCCGGGGACACTCACTCGACCGTTTGTTTTCGTGAGCCCAAAGGTGAACACACCGAGGCCGTCGAAACAGGCTCAATGGCCGAGAGTCAGCCTGTCAAAAGTGGATGCGTGTCTCGCCCCAAAGTTGTCACCGCGGGAGCTAGGCTTGACTTGCACCTACTCGACCGAGTCGAGGAATGGGAGATGTCGTCCCTGACTCCGATTATCTCCCGCCCTTGGCTACCGTGGGTGCGCGGGTGCGCGGGTGCATACGTGAGTAAAGACGTACGAACCATGGGCTTGGCCCCATCCCACCACTCCTTCGCTCGCACGGCAGACGCCGAGTTACACAGTCAGGCCCAGGAAACTGATCCCGGCCGCATAATGATCCGCGCTAGTTCCCTTCTCGAAGTTGTGGCTGGGAGGACTGGCATGGAGAAGTCAATGGGCGGTAGGTGGCATATCTCTCCGATGATGAGTGGGCTGGCTTGGTTCACGGCGCCTTTTTCTTGGATGAGGGGATGTGGCACGTAGAACGCCAGGCCGCTGGGAAATCTTCAACGTCGCATAGCAAGTCGCATATGGATGGACGCTGAAGAGCTGCACTGACAATCAACTCGTTGGCTCCGGTGGCAAGGCGAACTAGTGGCATCCCGTCGCTCGGATTCCAGCTGATGGCCAAGGTGAACCAGTGTCTCACTGGGAAGATGAAAAGCAAAGATAGAACCACCCAAATCAAGGAAAATGCGATGGACGGAGCGAACGAAAAGTTGACGGGGAAAGGGAGGCCAGAGTAGGGCGCAGAGACTTGACTCCTCTTTCGGTAAAGCGTCTCTCTCCATGCGGCGCTTGAGAGTTGCGCCAGACGGAGGCCTGGCTACGTGACATTGGCTGCATTGTTGGCAGAACCCTAAAGTGCTTTGTCTGGTGGCATGGTGACAGGTGCTGGCGCGGTGCCATTTGGAGGAGCCGCCGAGTGATTTGACGCAACACCAAAAGGTAGTCATGCTGACGGGCAGGTATTTTGAGAACAGCGCGGCTGTTGGCTCTCGAATCGGGAAATCTGACTACTGACTAGGTGAGTAGATCGTTGATGGATGACTTACGTCGCGTCTACCGGGCCCAAGACCCCAGGGCTGCAAGGGGTTGCCGAATCTGCACGTCCGAGGCGTGAACCAGCCACTTGGCGATGGAGCAAGGGAGGGAGGAAACAGAACGCCTCATTTTCCGCCTGTCGCCTGGCGAGGAGGAACATATCGGCGGCATTATCGAACGTCGCTTATCGTCATTGACCGATACCGTCTTGCCCTACTGCCTAGTCAAGTGCGACACGACCCGGATCAGCGTTCGTGACCCGGACCCAGGCGTGAATGCCCCGGGGAAGTTGAGTAATGGGTGCCGGCTGGGATGACTGCGGTGACTTGGCTGAGTCAATGGCCCAACAACCGAGAATTCCTCGCGGAGCCCCCTCCGGACGATCAGCGCTGATCAATCATTGATCAGAGGCCAGTCGGGCATCTTTCTTGGGCCGCAAATCCCCACCCGGTTGCTGGGTTCGACGGGTGCCCCTGTTGATTCTTGGAAATGCTGCCGTTTCCGAGGCGATTCTCATTCAATTTTTTTTTCTTGTTCGAAGTGGTGATGCCAGATGGTTCGATCGGTGCCAGGATGAAAAGACAAGGATGGTGAGATGATGCGCAGATGTGAACATGGGAGGTCTTGCAAGTTGCAGGTGACGGCCCAGAGGTCGGGAGTCGCTACGTACCGAGGCCCTGCAGGAAAATTAGCCTCCCGTGTGCCGCTGCTATTTCGGGCAAAATCTTCACTGAGCCATAGACCTGATGGGACCTCATTGGACCAGCGCACGAGAGTCGTACCTCACGGCGTCTCTCCTCTCATCACTCAAAATCCTTCCCGCGCTTTTCTTTCTTTTTTGGACGAGATTTCCGATCTCGAGCCAACCGCCTTCTTAGATCTGATCTCTGGCGTTGAACGAAATGCCATGTAACCCCAAAACTTTCTCCAAATAGTCGTTAGCAGTGAGCATTCACCACACATTAGCTCAGTCAGCCGCGATGCTACGCCATGATGCCTGTGCCGCCACCTTGCCTTTACTGCTGACTTGATCATTTAAATTTGAGGGTTCGCCTTTCTTGAAGAACTACTGCAGCCTGGTGTTGCAGAACGTAAGGCAGCACAAGGCTATGATGGCCTTCTCGAAGGATTCAGGCATTTCGGTCCTTGATTCCTTTTAGACCTCCACGGTGTAATGTCTTCACTCCTCATTCGTCCATGCCCGAAGCCTCGCTAAAGATATCCAAAATCGAAATCTATCAGGTCTAACCCTGGCAAAGTGCAAGATGACATATAAAGTAGTCTGTACTATTTGTGTATTTCAGCTGCTAATGTAGCCTGCTGCTACTTCTATCTATCACTCTTCGTCATTATATCGTGACCAATCATTTAATATCATTAATATTACCCGAGTCGTCAGATTGCAACATCTATATACTATCCGTGTCATAGTAAGGGTCATCCGGCAAGTAGGGGAACTTGCGAACAACCACATCGCCCTTGTAGGTCCACAAGTCAGCCTGCGTAGGCTCGTAGTCGAGCGCGCATGTGTCCGTCTCAGCGTTGAACGTGAAAACGTCCGTCGTGGTGCCATTGGAGTAGTTGATGCGGACCATGTTGACCGTCTCCACATTCGGACCAATGTCGAAGTAGTTCGCAGGCATCTGTGATAGGGTTAGTACGCGCTCGCCGCTCGTATTCTCACTCGGTAAAGTTAGCTGGACTTACGAATTGAATTCCGGAGTGAGCTGTAGTGAAGACGGTTGTGGGAAGATCACCCTGTCAATCGAGTTAGAGCCCGCTTAATACAAGCGACTAAGGATATAGCGACTTACAGTGTGAGGGACATGATGCATGCCCAGGTTGAGCCACATAACAAGGTCAGTCTGGTTGAGGCTCTCGCCGTCAAAGAACGCATCAAAGTTGATCGGCGGGTTCTCGGTGTCTTGGTTGTTGTATGGGTGACTGCTGCGCGGCTCCGTGTCCTTGCGCTTCGACACCATGATGTCGTTGACTGCCCACTTTGCGGAGTTCTTTAGGATGTTCGAGTCCTTAACAGTTAGATGCGCGGCGCCGGTGTACGGCAAGATGCGATAGGCGCGGTACTCGCCGTGCTTGTTCTTGACGTCCTGGTTAAGGACGAAGAGTTGGTCCTGGTTGTTGTAGCTCCAGTCGAAGCGGCCCTGGTCTTCGTTCTCGATGAACTCGCGCTCTACCTTCATGGTATTGAACGCCTTGCCCTTGGACCAGGGGTAGACTTGGGTCGTCGGGACCTGGTGCATGCGCTGGACCGTGTTGTCGGTGCCAAAAATGTCAAAGTCAGCCTTGAAGTTGACCACGTGGTCGTGCATACTGCCAGACAGCTGGTCGTGGATCTTGAAGCCGTAGCCGTCGTTCTTGGCGTAGAATGCGGCTTGGATGTAGCCGGAGGCACGGACTTCTACCGCAACGCTGCCGTCGAGGAAAAAGCTATAGCTGAACATGTAGTCATAGTTGCCAACGGTTGAGACGGAACGAATGGTGAAGTAGACATTCTTGGTGGCTGTGACGTAGTCCTGAGACGAGTGACGAGCCATGGGGTAGTCGGCGTCGAACTCAAACAGGCAGATGCTGTTCAGGTGCGTGTGGGTTGACTCGGAAACGTAGAACGATGAGTTGAGATAGGTGGCATATGATGGACAGTCGTATCCCTTGAGCAGTTCAAACGCAAATGGGCCAAAACCGTAGTAGGTGTCAAGGTATGCCACGTGAGACTGGGTGGGATCGCTTCCTATCGGTTCGTTAGATAACCATCTAGTACGGGTTTTCAGTATGTAACCTACCGGCGTAGTGAGCCAAAGCTTCCTGGAGACCAAGTTCGTACAAGATCCTCTGGCCCTTGTAACGAATGTCGTAGAGAGCCATGCCGGTATCTCTGTTGAAGCCGACATAAAATGACCAGCCCATCCACTCAATATATTTCCTCTCAGCGTCGACAGAGTATCTGGCACCTTGGGGAGCAACTGCAGTCGGAGGAGCCATGGTGTCCATAGGAAGAACCTGACCTTGCTGATCGGTAGCCGACCAGTCTCCAGCAAAGTTGCCGCCGAGCTTCTCAACGTTCCCAGCCCAGTACGCAGTGCGGAACTCCTCTGTGGTCTCGTAGAAGACACCGTTGTAGTACCACCCCTCCAGAATCCACTTAGAAGGGTCGCGGCCGGTGACGTCAGACATGAAGAACAGTCCCATAGGCATCATTGAGCCGACGTCGAAGATGGAGTCGGGGATGCTCCAGAAAGTATCCCAGCGCTGGATGCGGCCGTCATCCTGGTAGTAGGGATCTATACCCCAGATCTCCAAGGTGTCGTTCTCGAGTCCAAGAGCAGTGGCGTTCCAGAGGTCTTTGGTGATGTCGGCGATGCTCTTGCTGACATCGTAGAGCCATTCTTGCATAGCGTCGTCGTCGGCATCCAGGTTTCGAACGCGGCCGCTAGTCTTACGCGTGTAAGGGTAGTCCAGTCGCTCCCACTTGGTGGTACCATTTGTGACCGGCAATGGGCCGACGAGAATGTCTTGATACTCAGGCTCCTCGGTGGCGCGGAAGTCAAGCAAGACGTGAGCATATCGGGCTGGAGCAGGGCCGCTGCCGTCGATATATGCCAGAGCGTCCGACTTGTTTGGTTGCATGAGCTCGACCAAGACGCTATTTCATCAGTACTAAGATCGAGGTGAAGTGGGTTGAGCTATCATCAGTCCACCTACATCGTGTTATCCCATGAGGTAGCATTGTCACTCAGAGTGAGGTTCAACTCTTTCTGTGCGAAGAGCCATTCCGTGACACCAGCAGCTTCCGGGCCTGTCAGACCACTCCAAACATTGTCTTTGGGGGCGTCAATGTCCATCGGATTGTGAACCACGCAGTCAGCTGGCTCGCTGTCATTTCTGAACTGACGCTTGTTCATGGACTGGCTGAGGGCTTTCCTGCCATGGCCTTTGGCCCTCTGTTGAGCCCATGACGTCTTGGGAAGGCCATGAACTTGAGGAATCAAATCCGAGCCTAGGAGAAGCAGTGCTCCCAGGCCAAAGGCACGAGTTGCTGAAGTGAAGCCCATGTTATCCTAGATCTTGAGGGACTCTTTGAGATTCAGGAAGGCGTAGGGACCTTTCGCAAATCCATTACAATAATGGTGGCGGATTTCGGTAGGTTTTATGGAAAGCTGAAAGATAGCTGAAGATCTTGTGGAACCTTGGGTTACTGGTGATGTTGCACCTGAGTACCTTGACTCGGACATCCTCAACCTGACGTTACCCCGACACCGGTGATAGAGTTGTATCGATGGGTAATCTCGAAGTTGTCCATTAGAGCATCAACTGACAGCTACATTTGGATAATCTGCAGCCCGCAAGCTAAACTGGTCTCAGTATGTGAATGCGCCGCTAAAGATGCAAAGGGAAGCCAGGAGCGAGGAGACCCCGTTCGAACGGCTATGTCCCGGAGGATTGAATGGCTCTAGAGGGGTTCGCTCTCTCCAGACAGGGTAGTCACTGTGTAGCTATCGTTGCCGCGATGGCTTCTGGGCGATATCGAAAGCGACCTATCACGCCGGGGATGAGCTGCATAAGCGAGCCCCGAGAGATAATCACTCGAGAGTTGCAGAACGTGGCGCCCATGTCTTGACGGTTTGCGGACGAGCTAGGGCAGGGGGCCGATGATATCGCAGGCCGCGGCCTACGGATAGAACTGTATGCCGTTCATCGCGTGGGGCTGTATGTAACACAAAGGCGTGATATTGTTTGCTTTCTCCAGCCTTTGGTGTCTTGGCGATTGCTTCGGGGCTCGGATGGCGGATCGATGTAGGTCGGCGTGGTCGGTTGATTCGGGCCAACGGCGTCGGGCCCGTAGCGTTGGGACTGGGGGAAAGCTCTCGATAACACCAGTCCAAGTTTGTCAGTCGAATCCGAGATTAATCTGATAGGACAATAAAGATGGACTGAATGGCACATCGATAATCGAACTCGCCATCATGGCGGCGGTGTCGCTGAATGGAGATTTCTTATCTCGAAGTCCAGTCATGCGGAGTCATGGGCAAGGGATTCCTAGCTCTGAGGGAGGTTCAGGGATACATTCATGGTGGGGTTGTCCCGACGTCTGTGAGCATTGTGCGGGGGAGTTTGGAATTTCGAACTTCGACCTCGCCGGTTCTTCACTCAAGTCCTCCTACCGTGGTTTGGATCGAATTGCTGTCTTGGGGCCTTGAATAGCCTCAAAATCAGCTTCTCAATATTGATGTGGCGAAGGATAGAAAATCATTGAGAGGAGTCTTCAGCGGCCGTATGTCACTGATGTTCTGAGCTTATCTCTCGTGCCCGTAGCAGGATCATGTTCGGCAGGCAAGGCAGGATACTTTATCCGAATTGAGGATAAAGGCTCCAGTCCCGATGAGGTACAGATTGACTCCATAGATAGATGGTTGGATTGAAGACCGGTCTATCGATAAGCTTAGCTTTGCCTTCATCAAGGAAGTCTGAGCGAGCACAGGCTTACCAACGAACCGTTGAAGAAGACGACAAACTGCCGTACGAAGAGACCGGGGTCCTCTGCAGAATGGCCCCCACTTCCCACTTCCCGCGCGGGGATATTGGCAGATGGATCACTGATAAGCCTGCATGGTCGATAATCGGGTAGCGAACCAAAAGAGCCGGTCTTTTGCGAGTTGCGAAGAACAAGCTCCGACTTCCATAAGAGTGCATCTGAAGCGCAAAATTACTCGTGTTGCAGTACCATGTTCAGCGGTCTGACGTAGGCAGGCATGGGGAGAGCTCGAGGATTGAGCAACGCAGAACTGGGGAAGTCCTGCTGACCGGATTTACGCTACCACCAGATTTGGCAGTTTGATAGACCATTTCTGGGGCCTTTGCTATCGTCAAATTCGTGCGTGAGCTCCGACTTCGGTGTCAATGGGTAGTCGGAGGGAGACGCAGTGACATGTTGATATCGGGTATTCCGGCGATTGCACGCCCACGAGTACGATGACGAAATGACCATATCTAAATTCAAGCTAGACTATCGTGATGAGGAGTCAGCACTCTAGTCGATGTCTTCATATCAATTGAAGATCTCCGTACAACAAGAGCTTTATCGCTGTTAGTCGAGTACAGTTGGGGAGTGTTCAATTACCTTCATCCCTGCTTGGTCCAAAATACGGAATACGTCAACTGCCGATGTCGTGTATACGTACCGTGCGTAGGGTTGCCATGGTCATGACGTATCCGCAGAATAGCTCATCATCTTGTTAGTGGCTTGTGGGAACTTTGAGCACACTACATTGAGAATTTCAAAAGATAAATGCTCTCGTTTGGATCTCTCTACCCAGGGAATGGACACTCCTTATATCTTCAAGATGCACCCTGCTTAGTTGCAAAGACTGATAGCCACTCTACATCCGGCGACTGAGGTGCGTTTCAGCGGGCGTTTGAGAGTATCACATGGGTAGTCTGGGCCAATAGGTGGCTAAAATGACAGACCAACGGGCGTTTCGCTCACAAGACCCGAGTTGTGTGCCCGTAAATGTTGGAAGGTAGAGTTTTCCCGGTATTCTCAACACTGGCTTAGCATACCTACAGGTTGGTACAACAAATTTCTGATAAGCCTTAAACGCCTTCGAGGGCTTGATTCTTGGCGTCACACTGAAGTAACCTGAAGATGTACCAGTTCCTTGGGTGCTTGTGGAAAGTCAACCTATCTTAGCATCAATCTTAGGTAGGGTAAATCAACGGAGCCCGCACCGAGCTACCTTCTGATGTGTTGATGCATTAGTCGACTCCCCAAGAGAACTTACTCTTTTTATTCTGACGATCTGCCGAAGAACGGAGTCAAAGTATATCTTTGTCTTCATTAGAATGACGCCCATACAATATCAAGTAGAACCGCGATGGCCACCAACAAGTTGGTAAGGTATTTCACGATCTCAATCCAGAAGAAAAAGGAAATTCAAACAAGAAGGGAAAATATGGGGTCAATCTCCAACACAAAGATTGATACCGAAGGACCTGGAGTCGACAAAAAGATATGCGTCAATCGCTGACGGGAATTGAGCCCGACGTGGCTGGTGGAAGTTAGTTGTGTGTTGATTTTGTTTGGGACGGACGTAATATGCTTACGGGTCGAACCCACAACCTTGAGATTAAGAGTCTCACGCTCTACCGATTGAGCTAGCCGGGCAGACAAGTCTGAATTTGGCTGGTTGATGGGAATGCCGAGGATGGAAGAGATTAGATTTCGAATGTGGAAAATTGGTGGAATTGGTGCGATGGGGATGACAAAATTTGCATGCCCCGAAGCAAGCTCCACCCGGAGGCTTCGGGTCGGCTCCGACCCGGGCACAGTCCGCTGCCGGCACGGGGCCTTGGCAACTCATCAGCTCAAAGCATGCGAGAAGAGCGGGACCACTTAATAAGTGACCTGGGGCTTTGTCTTACAGGTAACTAGTTGCCACACCTTGCTGCCATCTCTCGATTAACAAGTTCCGACTCCCTCTACAACCGGTCTTAAGAAGATCTAGTTGACATGCGAAAACTGTGATATGAGGACTGAAGAAGTTGCGAAGTCACAATAAAATTCCTCAATCTTCCATCAGTAGCTCTTTCCTGCCATGTCACGTCTCAAAGTGCCTCTCAGTGTGGTCATAGGATTCGTCTCCTCTTTAATCTCAACCCGGATTTGTATCAAGATGAATCAACTTCTTCTCAGCTTGAGTTCTCACTCTGAAAGATTTTATAAGAAGAAACTGTTCCAACGGGATTGTCGAGTGAAATTCATCGCAGTGGTTGGACTCAAGTCTCAAACCAAACAGGTCTTACGATTTACAGATGAAGTCGATGCAGAGAAACCATTATATCCTGTGCTAGCTGTTCGAGCCAGCGCCGGTATCGCCAGCTCGGCTTTTGGTTTCCTGCTGCAAACCACCATGGGGAGATATTATTATCAAAGATCAATTCGAGGCAATTAATTCTACCCGCACCTGATCAATGGTGGCTATTCCGCGGTTCAAACACGGGCGAATGGCTCGGGAGATGCTGACTAGGAAGGTTCCTTCACCTCCCAAACGACTTCAAATCGACTCCAGCGTGGGCAAATCTGCAGCATATAACAATGCTTGAATAACAGCATAAGATAGCAAGAAAGCGTAGAGTCGATGGTGTAGCCCTAATCAACAAAGTACAGGGTATAGCTGTACGGCATTATTAGGCGATATCGTGTCTCTCGTTCTCTCCCTCCCTCTCTCTCTCACACACACATCGGTGCTTGAAATAACTATCCAATTGCGTCGGGCAACTCTTCCGCAATTCTTCAACACAATGGTGTGCTCTGCCCCTTCGGGTCCCCTCACGCCCTCGGATTCGCTGAATCCTATGCGTTGTGGGCTGCGTTGCTTTCAAAAGGGCTTAGAGCGACCCCGCATGCTGAGCACGTCAGTGTACTTCGGTGGGAAAACTGGGGTTTCCGGAGCATATTATCCTCGGTCTCTTCCGGGTTCCGCATCCCGGTCCGCCGTTGAGTCTCGACAACGAAGTTTTGATGCGAGAGCCCCGCGGCGGTTAGGTTTCTCTTCAAATTTACGCCCTGTCAAACGGAGGAGGCCGAGACATGATGCCGAGCCCCAGTCCGGTTGCCGAACCTGAGCGGACACCGATACCCAGACCCCGGTGTCTGACGTGTAAGCGCCGAAAGGTAATTGAAGCATCCGCATTGAGGCTCCCCGCTCCCCGCCTCCGCGCATGATGGGCAAGCACACTGACAAACCTCAGGTCAAATGCACTGGGGGCCCTGAGCCATGTGAGAACTGTCGTCGACTGCGACTTGACTGTACTTTTAACTATTCGGAGATCAATCTGTCACCAGAAGTCCCGAATCCACAAGGACTTTCAGCCCCGGCAGACAATCTGACGGAAGCCGGGACCAAACGACGGCGAATTGCGGCCGCATGTACGGAGTGCCGTGTTCAAAAGGCCAAGTGCTCCGGCCACCGCCCGCAATGCTTCCATTGCAATCGAAGGAAACTATCATGCGTATACCCATCATCGGCATCAAGGCGTAAGGGCAGACATGTCGGGGGACAACAGCAACAGTCTGCTTCTCCAGAATCTAGCAGCACCTTCAGCCAGAGCGCCTCCTATGAGGCAGAATCTACACTGAACCAGCAGTACGGCGTCGGCAGGGTGTCTCTGAACACGGCCCTAGATCACGCTCTCCTCAGTACAGACGTGATCCGTCAGCATCTCGAGGCGTACTTTGACCACGTCTATCCAATAGGCCACGATTTCTTCCATCGGCCATCCGTAATGGAAGAGTTTTATGCCGGGAAGCTACCACCCATCCTCTGCACGTCAATATGCGCGACCGCAGCAATGTTCGTCTCCCGCTCGCGCGAGTCGCGAGTCCTATCCGTTCAGTGGGCCAAAGAAGTAGACGCCTACATATTCGGCAACCTCAATGTTTTCAAGGTGCTCAACATCCAGCTGCTCATCCTCTCCATGTTTCAAAACTTCGCCTACAGGCAGTTCGGCAAGATGTGGCTGCTCATCAGCATGGCCGCAAGGTTAGCAGTCTCATTTCAGCTCAACGACGAGAGACCGGCGTCTGAGAATGATACCACCGCCGCGCTCATCAAGCGCGAGTGTGAGCGGCGCCTGGTGTGGCATGTGTGGACTATGGATAAGATGCTCTCAGCGGGTCTGGATGAGTTCACTTCGTTACCAGATCGGTGGATGAGGACTTCGTTGCCAAACTCAGAACATGCTTTCTGCCACGGACTAATGAAGCCGACCGGCAGGCTTAGTGATGGGGTGGAGGCACTTGCATCCCATGAAGCTGGGCCTAACGCCTACTTGATAATGCTCTTACCGCTTCGCTGTGAGATAC
Organism: Colletotrichum acutatum; assembly: GCF_030867785.1. Lineage (NCBI taxonomy): Eukaryota > Fungi > Ascomycota > Sordariomycetes > Glomerellales > Glomerellaceae > Colletotrichum > Colletotrichum acutatum. The sequence goes on from NW_026849086.1 coordinate 128,509, forward strand.
TGCGGTAGGCTTTTGAAGACTTTCCTTCCTCCATTGACATAGTTGATACTGACGCCCACAGATTAACAAAGAGAATCGTTATAGATAGCCACTCAAACCACTCCCCAACCGCAGTTTCCAAAGCAGTAACAATCATGAAAGATCTACGAGACCGACTGAGACTCTTCCTCAAAAACACACCCAAACATCTGCAATTGAGCGAACTCAACATGTTCTCTCATTCAACCACATCAGAGTTCTCGTCTTACCTAACGCTCAACTCGTGGTACCTCCAGTGCGCCTGCGACCTCTTCCGCGTCGCGCTCCCAGCCGCGTACAGGGAGAGCGCATCGCCGAAATTTCTCGCGAGCGCCCCGCCAGACTTTGTATCCGAGTGGCGCGCACTTGCGGTATCCCACGCTCTACGGCAGGCGAGACTATGGGAACATCTCCAGAACCTCCGTGCCAAGGGCGCCCTGCAGTCAAAGCAGACGCGTATCCCCCTCCGTCTGGGGTACGGGAGCATGGTGCATCAGTGTACCAAGACTCTCCTCACGGCGCGACGGTGCAAGCTGTATGATGGCCTTGTCGATCCGATCACCGGCGAGACGGCGGAGCTCAATGACGAGGCAGTGGAGGCTCTGTGCCAGAGCAACATCACCTTGCTAGACGACATGGCTAAGATCGCGCCCATCATTGCGGTACTACAGCAAGACGTCGAAAAGATGGTCGAAGCCGATAAAAACAGAAGACAAAACGACGCGGAAGCACAGGAGCTCGCGCCAGTCAGCAGCGAAGTCCAGCGGAATAACTTGCTAAGCAGGTATCATCCGTTATCTCAGAGCTTCGATAGCAACGCTAAGACGGCGGACGAAGTCGCGCTACAGCACTCCGATCCTCCTCAAGCGCCTTCGATCCTCCAGACCTCGGAAACGACAGACATGACGATGACGGACTCTGTCGACATCTATCCGGCCTCTCTAGCCAGTGCGGCTGGTCTCAATGACATTGGCCCCAGTCTGGATGGGCCGCTTACATGGTCCGGTTTTGCAGAAAATCAGCTGGCACCAGATTACTTCGTAGCTCCTTCGCAGTTCGACATGAGCGGTGAGCTAAGCTGGTTCCTATCGGGCTATATGGATCCAGACCCTGCCAGCATCTAAGGACGCGCAGACATGGAAACAGCGGACTGAGTTAAAAGTTGAATGATACATGTACAGTCCAGAATAGACCTAGATGTAAGACATATCCAACGACGGAGAAACATACCCGGAACAACTCAACTTTCCCGAATTTAAGAACTAGACTCAAGCTGTCCAGCCCAAGCACGCAAGACGGGGCCAAGATGATGTTTCGAAGAACAAGTGGGTCTCCATCGCATCTCGCCGGATCTCGCTTGCACCACCTTGGGGAGCATCTGACCCCCTAACAACACTCCATCCGCCGAGATCCGCTGTCACGAACCATCTGCAAGCGGTTTGCAGCTCACTTTCTCCAGACTTTCCATGCTTCCAAAGTCTCCACCAGGACGACTAGTCGCGAATCCCACGTCCCTGTCTTCGGTTCACTGTCAGCGTCGTGACATGGCGACATACCACAGATGCTTGTTAGTGTAGCAAAGGCTCGAATGTATAAACGCGATATAACTTAACTCTCGCCCACACCCCGAAACCACTATGACCGGCCTTGGCTCCGTGGACCAGTTCGAGCTCATCCTCGGTGATCATTAGCTATGATGGGTATCAAATCGGTAACACAGCACTTCAACAAGAGGCTCTTTGCCTCTGTGTTCCTGATCGCCGTATCGCAGTTCAACTATGGCTTCGACAACCAGGCCTTCACCTCGACGCAGGCCATGGATGCCTTTGAGAGGCAATTTGGCGAGTACGACGACGCGACAAGGCAATGGAAAATTCCGACGTACTTTTTGTCGTTGCTGAATAGTCTGAATTACATTGGCTTCGCTGCTGGTACGTTCATATCCGTGGAACCTTGACGTTCAGGTGCTGCAAGGGCAAGTCGGTGATGATGATGATGTTGGCTACTAACACGGTACTTCAGGCCTCGTAATTGGAAGTCTGACCAGCGCACGCTTCGGTCGTCGCACGACTATGATCGTGATGAGCGTCTACGCCCTTATTAGTGCCACGGTTGTAGTCACATCCACGACTAAGGAACAAATTCTCGTAGGCAGAATCCTAAACTGTATGAGAAAACCTACTCGAACAAACAAATTAGACACGGAGCAATCATTGACAGGTTCCAGATGTCTACGTTGGATTCGAACTGGCTGTGGTCCCCGTATACCAGTCAGAAATCGTCCCGGCTCCGGTTCGAGGAATGGTCGTTGGAACATATCAACTCTCCATTGGCGTACGCACACCTTCATGATACGAACCACTATTCTGTTTAATACTTGCTGATCCCCGGAGTATAGCTCGGTGGCCTCGTCATTAACTCCATCTGCCGCGGAACATCAGGTTTCCAAGACAGCCGTGCCTATAAGATTCCCTTCGGTCTCTTCTACGTTATCCCATCAATCGTGCTAGCCTTGGTCTGGTTCATACCAGAGGTGAACATGCCTCACGATTCTCATCATTCAACATTGATAAGCTGACTCTTGTACCCCCTCCAATAGTCTCCCCGCTGGCTCCTCCTTCGAGACCGCGTAGAGGAAGCGAGAAAAGCCCACCACCTCCTCCGCGAAGGGACCATGTCCGACGATGACATTGCCCACGAATTCTCTAAGATCCAACAATCCCTCCTCGATGAGCCCGAGCAGGGCCGAACAAAGGAGCTCTTCCAAGGCGTGAACCGGAAGCGCACCGCCATCGCCGTCGGCATGTCCTTCTTCCAGCAGGCGACTGGCCAGGCTTTCGCATCGCAGTATGGCGCTGTCTGGGTCAAGTCACTCGGCACGCTGAACCCGTTCGATGTCACGCTGGGGTCGTCGGCGCTGACGACTGGATTGATTATTACATGTTTATTCTTGACGGATCGGATTGGACGACGGTACGAGAGCTTTCTTTCCATCGATGCTTGATGGGATACTGACATTCTCCCAAGCAAAATCCTACTTGTTGGTGCTGCGGTTCAGACAGTTGCACTATACACAATGGCTGGCCTCGGCGTACCAAGGCCCGTCCCCAACGCCAATAAGTCAGGCATGGTCGGCATGCTCCTCCTATGTAAGAACAATCCAACTCCAACACCGACGATGAGTACCTGTACAGTAAACTGATCCTCACCACAGTCGGCGCCGGCTTCGGTCTCGGATGGGGCCCCCTAACCTACGTAGTCGTAACCGAAGTCCCAGCCCTCCGCCTCCGCGATCGCTCCCAGCGCGTCTCCTCCCTCGTCAACATCTTCATGAACTTCCTCGTCAACTTCACCCTACCCTACCTCCTCAACGCGCCCTACGCCGCGCTACAAAGCAAAGTCGGCTTCATCTTTGGCAGCATCGCCGTCTTCTCGGCATTGTTTGTCTTCTTCTGCGTGCCAGAGTGTAAGGGGAGGAGCCTCGAGGAGATTGATCGCATATTCCACGATGGCGTGCCGGTGAGGCACTTTGGGGACTATCCGAGGTCCGAGGTACAGATCAACCCGGGTAAGGTCGTTGATGAGGAAGAGACTGGTGATCGGCTTGCACCAGAAGAGGTCAAGTGAAATGGTCGCAGTCAGAAGTTGAGGATCAGGATGGATTGAGAAGCCCACCGGCAGCCCTCGACTCGAAAACTCGACTTAGATTCCGAGTCGATGGCGTGACGAGTATTCCTCGCATGGAAGTAAACATTTTCGGGTTCAAGTAACACATCTCTTTACAGCAAACTCAAGGTTTTTCGTTTCCCGACGATCTGCTTGCCACTGTAGAACTTTAGAATATGTGTTAGATCCCACGTGTACCCCCCATGGTGTGCCCTACGGCATGTTCTTCCGAGAAAACAACACCCAAGTTTCATAGCGTATTATTCACCCTTTGGATGACACAAATCATCCCACATTACTTTCCGTTAAACCTTGCATATTGGATCATCACAAGACCCTACTCAACACCATTTGGACTCCTTGACTCGTCGTTTAGGCAAACTTGTGATTGGATACTTTTTGATCGAGGCACAAGACGGGCCCTCCCGCCCCCTTAACCAGACATCTGGCTCAACTTGGCTTTTGGCTGTTGGCATTGGACAGGACCGGATTGGCTAAGGTTCAGACGTTTTCTGTATGCGCTCTCTGCAAGATTGACGTGTCTGGCGATGTGACTTCGGCTCATACCCCAGCCGAGCACCAGCCGAGCAGGCATTATTAGTCAGTGCCCTTCAGCGTCAACCTGCCGATAGGTTGTTACAACGCATTGCCGCTCAACCGCTGCGACTTGGAGGTGGGCTTTCTGGATTCGTTGATGCATTTGCTTCGTTTCGACATGCCCCCGGATGCCCAGCCGATAAGCACGTGCTGTGAAGCTTATGCGTCCGAGTCCTTGCACTGCTATGCCCAGTTCTCGGGACTGATTCCGATGTTACCCACACTCCAGCGATCTAAGTCCATGTGGCCATCTTCGTCACGCTCCTTCTCGTCGATTGGTCGCGCAAACTCGGTTAAGAACCGTAACATCCACCGATCCATGCGGTAGCTGGTGTTCATGCTCTTGCGGCATAGCTCATGGAACGTCTTTAGCCGTGCGAAGCATACCTCCAGTGCTGGCCAGTACGCCCGCAGAGCGACGAGGGTATTGAAATGACGCTCTAGCGTAGCACGGGCATTTGCAATCTCAGCTTCGTCCGTCTCGAACAGCAGAGTGTGGATAAAGATTGAAGACGTGATGACAATAATGTGTCCGAGCATGTTGAATTTGGCGTCACAGCCAGGTGTTGTGTTTGCGAGATCGATGATACGTGACATGGAGATAGCGTTCTCTTTGCATTTGCGCGCAAACATCTGTGCTGTTGGTGAAGCTGGGAAGCGCTGAACTTCGTCTAGGTACTGGTAGTACAGTAGCTGACTGTAGTGGTAGTGGCCAGTGTGCACGGCAATGAAGATTCGCCCAAGGCCTTGAGAGGCGAAGGCATGGAGGTTACTTGGGGTATCGCGGAGATTGTGGGGTAGGGCCACCTCCCAAGCTTCGAGCTCTTGCGACAGTTGAGAGACAGTCTCGTCGATGTTGGTCACGTCAACATCAGATGTGAGACTCTTGATGGCGTCATTAACTCTCATCAGAATACTGTTCAGCTTGATCATTTGCGCGATCAGTGAGTCTTCACGATTTGGTGAGAGAATGAAGTCGAAGTGGTTGTTGTTTGCCCGGGTCATGTTGAGAAAAGTTGACTCGTTCATGGGCAACGGGACATCCATTCGACGGTCCATGAGGCGTGGCAGATTGACACCAGTGGATGACCACACGTCGATCATACAAAGAGACCAATACACTTCAGACGGTCAGTATCAGTACCGTAGCATAGTTCATAGGGCGGATTTTCTACCTCTGATGTGGATTTCTCTCTGGAGCGGATCTGGGGTTGGCAGGTTGGGTAGATCGAGATAGTTGGCTATCCTGCAAGCCGCCGAATAGAAGATGGTTTCTGCCCCAGCTTCGCCCTCTACGATGGAGTACGCGCCCAGCAAGACGCATGCTTGTGCCGTGGTAAGTGAAACGTCACGCAAGTTGAGTAGTAGATTTCCCTCATTGGCAAAAAGCTCGCCCCGCGACATGGGGGATATCCCGTTGAATATGGAATTCGACGAGAATCGCGCTGATAGTGCCATCATTCCGTAGACAAGTACCAGAGGGGCAGTTCCCTCGTGTAGATCCAGCATGAAGCTGGGCCTGTGGAAAAGGGAGTGAAGCTGATCGTGGATATACTTGAAGTACAACTCTACAAGCTCGAAGCAGAGCGCCTTGTCTGCAACAGCAGCTGAAGGAGTGATGCCAGGCGGACTGGCAAGGATGATCTCAGTGACTGTCGGCGTCTTTGGTGTTGCGATAGATATGGGACTGATGGGAGCCGCCTTGGGCTGAATTATGGTGCCAGCCCTCGAGCAGGCAATGTTCTGGGCTGCACAGTAAGTGCACTGGCCGCCACCGATAGGAACCTCGCATTTCCTCCGCCGTGCGCTGTCATGCTGTCAGTAGTGATGCCACTGATGCGCCTCAAAGTCGATGAACGAAGGGGTCGGCGGAGACGCCAGCAAAGCTCAAAGGGCATAGATTCGCAGATTGACTTACCGACACGCCGAGCAAGCTGTTGAGTATCTCATTGTTGGGTCTTGGGTGTCGGCTCTCCGTCTGTAGAACCCGAAGTCTATGTGGACCGCAGTCGATATTTGATGTCCAGTACCTTGTCGCGAGCTCTCTCATCCGATGATGTCGTTCTCTCGCCTGATCTGACAGGAAGCTGCGCGAAAGGGAACGTCGATGTTCGGCATGAGGCGATCAAATCAAAAAACGGCAAGTCACCTGCCACCTGCTTCCTTCCAAGTGCCTCCTTCCCCCGAGCCACACCTGCAGCTACTGGGCCAGGAAGGCGCACCTTCCCCGCTTTCCCACAATGATTTCCCAGACCCTCAGTGGTTCGGCTAGGATGAAAGCCCCGCATATATGGGGCTTCTCCGCATCACAAACGTCCGTCTGGGCCTGCCTAATTTCCAGACTAACTCAATTAAGCTGGCTTGATAGTGGGCCGTTCGTGGGATTGCGGAGCGACGAGCCGATGATTTTCTGGCCACCTTTTTGAGGTCTCCTGGTTTCGTTCTTGCTCTTCAATTTCCCCATCCTCCTGAACCTGAAAGGGGAACAATTCGGTTCAATGCGACTCTCTCCATGCCTACAATACCGCGCCTGCATAACTCTCCGGCTCGAGGACCCGTGGTTCGTTCGTTCATGTTGATGGAAATGGTCTCAGTGAGTGCAACACTTCCAAACTTGGTCGTGTTTCTCGTCCAATCAACCCCGCTCGCAACCTCAGTCCACCGCGGCATAGTCGGAATGAGGGGGCCTTTTTCAAAGCCTGCCTTCATCTCGGTAGTAGGATGTTTGCTCCGAGCCCTGAAATCATCCTGGTTGTCCGAAATGTCCGCCGATCGTTCCTGCCTGTCAACACTTTATCGGGAGTTTGTGTGCAGTAGAGAGCTGAACCTCGACGCGAAGAGGATCCATTTTTGGCGGAGTGTTTCGATGTCTCGCCTTATTTGGGCTAAAGACACTGATTGGGAAGTCTCCGTCGTTTCCGAAGGGCCGATTTCCTTCTGAGTCTTCCCCAGACGGGAGCTCCCGCAACCTAGTTGTCATACTTGCCACGCGAAGAAGCCACTGGGAAGCCGCCGTATTTGCCTGCCTCCTTTGAAAGCGACGGATGTCTGGAAGCATCCACCGGTCGATACGCCTATCACGAAATGTGTCCTGCTCCTTTGCATATAGCCACGCGCTTGATCTGCGTTTCTCTGGGTCGACGTTCCATGTGAAAGCGCTCATGGTCCAAAGTCTGGCGGCTCCGTGCCACTGCCTCTTACGATTGCATTCCAAACTCTGTCGGCGAAAGAATATTGGTGGAGAAAAGGATTGAGGCCGTAAATTGTTCCTATGCCATCCCGTCGCCCGTTTCGTGAATCGTGTGTTGATAAACAAGGTTGGTCGGATAGATCGCTGAGTAAGGAGCTGACCTGCCTAATGCACACATCAGTCAACCAATCTTCAGATACCAACAGAAAGTTAAACTAACCTGGCGGAAGGAATATGGCTCAGTCTTCATCTTACTCTGCTCAACGATGTCCTCAACTGTTCCTGAAGCCAGAGACATTAGGTTGTGCAGCTAGATATCTTTCAACTTCATGCTGAAGGAATCTATCCAACCAAACTAGCCCATCGCTGGCACTTATCAATGTTGGCTTGCGTTCTTATTCTTTCCTTCCTTGATACTTCGTCGTAAACGACTGACGAACTTTCTGCACGTACGAATATTCTCGGGCCTCAAAACTCTCTCCATTTTTGAGCGTAGTTCTTTGCTTCTTTGTTTCGTTCCACACTCTGTCATATGGTAACAAACCTCAGCCAGTCTCTTTTCGGTACAGCTCCCCTGTCACACATGATTGTTGCAAACCTCTTGGTGAACATGTGTACTGCAGCCGCCGTTTGACCTCCAGGATCTGCATAGTTAGCTCAAACTTCAGCCGACAACAGCGTTGAAGTCATGTGTCGCTGATTTGAAACGAAAGAAGTTGATCGGATATTGGTCCTCGAAGCGAGTTTTGGGTTTTTTGTTTTTCGTTTGCAGGTCGAAAGTTGTTAGTTTCGGATGGTGCTGCAGAACCCCTAGTGGAGAGACCCTTGAGTTCCAGCGGTACCTCCTCTCGAGTCGCAAAACTGGATGCTATTCACAAAGAAGCTCTCCGACAAACGCATGAGCAGAAATTTCTATTTCCACCATCTAAGGAAAGAAAAAATGGTTCCAGGAGCAGTGTTATGTAAACCATTTTCAATCCCGAATTCCGCCAGTAACGAGTGGGCGAGAAACAATGTCCGCCAGTCCCGTCAAAGCAAACCCGCTAGTGGCGGGAAACCGCTGCGCGGGACAACGTGGAGAATGCGGGGAGATCTGCGGGATGTGGCACGGCTCTTTCCATTTGATCGCTACATCCACCAATGCAGGGGTAAAGACATGACTTCGTGTCAGCACACGCATATGGATGGAAATGAGAGCCATGTCTGACTGTTTCTCCGCGAGAGATCGAATGAATCGTATACGCATAGTTCTAAAAGTCTTCTAGGTAGGAAAAGAAAGCAGACCTAGTCGCCCATTGGTTACCAATCTCTTGCTCACCTAGGGTGGCAGGCGATGGCTAAGGTAGGTGAAAAGATAACCAATGTGTTGTTTATTTGGACCACAACCGGTAACATTGTAACTAACGTAGTCTTTTGCTAAGACAGTTACTGCTCAATCAAATTCCGATTCCTATCCAACTCCCGTGAAAAGACCACGATTTGGAAGTCTTGTCTAGTCCTCGAGCAAGATACATGAATGCGAATGACTCAACAACAATTCTTCTATACCCTTGTCTGCCGTATATAGTTAACTGACATTAAGGTTTGTAGTGTTAGGCCCTGACATCATCACTTTTGTCTGACAGGTGTTCATATCTACGAATCCAGATGAGACGCCGTCGAAGCAAAGATGGGCATCCAACTCGAGCAATCGTTGCTAAGAATTAGTAACGAAAGCGGGCAACGCTACGGCACCACGGGCTAAGAGCAAGACACCATCCGTTCAAGCGTCAACTTAAACTCTCTTCTTGTAATAGAACCAGTCATCGCAATTCGGTTGCAAATTTGTGTTGCAGAGCAATGTCAACGCGCGAACCAGCCCTTGCACCTCGCCATCTCATTACCTAAGTAGTCAAGTACGCATAGTCCCTCATTACGACATCGGGAACTACATTAAGCTTCCCGATATCCACCTGTCATCCCCGGGCCAAGTGAGATCGCGACGAACTTCGAATCTCGATTAAGTTCCGGAGTTGGGTGAATGCCCGACTCTCGCGGTGACTTGCTCTTGTAGCATCTGACATCTCTTCAACGAGAATTTCAGTTGTTTTGACCCCCCACGTCGTAGGTTTTGACAAGTGCCGATGACTCGAGAATGGGCAAGGCTCAACTTCCAACAAGGGTAAAGCAACGCCAACCATGAGTCGCGGCTCTTTTTGGCAATGAGATCGTGGCGGCTGTCGTGTGACTCTCCACGTTACAGGTCTTCTTTAGCGGCGGTTAAAAGGTGACGTATGAAGAAATGGCATGCGTCTCCATGGTTAAGAGAGTCCGGATTTCACATGCGCCGGTAAATATCCGTGTAAGCTATAGATCCAAGGCCTAGAAATGCTAGAAATTTCACACAACATTTGCCAGTAGGTGGAATGAAGATAGTGCGCAAGTCAAAATGCGTTCGAACGGGGTTCACCTACATCCAAAGCATTTTTAACCAGTCCTTTTAGTGTCTAATCATATCTTAGATAGAGAGCTTCGCCATAAGGGTCCAAATGCGCCTGTGGCCTTGAAAGTGACAGCATTGCGTGCAGGTTCTTGGCGTCCGATTTCTGCCATTACTTGTCCAACTTAAGGTAATCGCTCGAGGCAATCTGGGGAGAAAAGGAAGAACACATATCCATCATGTGGCTTTCCACTTCCAAACCTTGGCCGGTGCTGAATAAAGTACCTACGCAGAGTTTATAGGGGTTTTGCAATGCAACCAATCGTACTCATTGGAGTGGCCGTATCCTATATGCATACTCATCATGTCCGTGTAAAGGAAGTCGGCTGTCTACTCTAAAATTATCTGCCGTAGAGGAGGAGAGTGAGTATCATAAGCGGGCGCCATTGATGGCGCCCGCTTACACAGGATCTGAAGACATACTTCTGAAAGTCCGTGCCGAGAGGAGGGGGTAAGCGGGCGACGGCGGAGAAACCCACGACCGCGCGTACGCTACCTGGACATTCCGAGCCGAAATGGTGGCTAAGTCGCTTTCCGGGGACGGATGGTTGGTGCATCCGGTGCCATGGGGAAGATATTGTAGGTAGACCACCGGAAGTCTCCACCAATCAGAAGGTTTCCTGAGGAAAGCGTCGGAAAGTTACGAGGTACGTTGTGTGGCTGGCTCTTCGAGGATTCCGTTGGACATGGGGCGTGGTGTAAATCATGAGAATCGCCTTACTATGTGGAAGGGGAGAAATAATGCGCGTTCCTGCACATGGCAATCCACGGTTTCGGGTCTGCAGCTAGAGACGAACACGGGCAAAGTTCAAACTCTGGGCGTTGGGGGGCCAACTTGCAAGTTGTTGTTGTCGCACAACTCGCCATCGGCAGTATAGGTAGATGTTCTGCTCAATAGTGTGCCATCCTATGTTTTGGGGCCGTCGAAGAGTAAAGGGTTTCGAAAGTCTGACTCGCCATAGGGCTTAAACAGCGAGAATTACTCCGGGCTGGTCTGCTTAAGTAACAAAACTCTATGCCCTGCGTGTGTACTAAGTTCAGATATCGCTCGACGTTGGTCTTCTGTACGGCTTCTAGAATGACTAGAGGCGAATTAAACGAGCAATTTACACGATGTGTGTGCTTGCCTGACTCTCTAGTTTCCATACGCTTCCTATTCCATCTCAACTGATCTACCACAAGAGTGATACATCATTCATGATTCAATGGGACACATCGATGGAATCCAAAATATTAGCACACAGACCGTGACGATCTACACATCTGTGCAACCATAGTGCAAAACAGGCAAGTGTCGAGAGCAGAAGCTCTTCCCATCACGCCCAACTACGGCCCGTGGGCAATTAGCATTGCATCCAAACAACAGCCCGCACGGAAGCTTTGAGGACTTCAGGCGTTGCTCTTTTTTCTCGTGAAGTTATGCGAATGTTCAAGCTACCTTAGCGTGTGTGAGGTGTCTTGATTAGTCCCCAGAATCGGCGTTGGTTGCTTTTCACACTTAGTCGACGCGTCATTGACGCTTTCACGATAAGTGTAAGCCGCGTCGCTTGCTTAGTTCTTGCATAAATTTCGACGACTTCCTTCTTTGCCGCAGCCGCAATCGTTCGCATGTTGTGTCGCGCCCTAAGTGTATGAGATCTCCCTCCACGATGGTGCTACTCGAAATTGATTGGCTCACTATGAAAGAGAGATGAGATCTGCGTTTGCCACCATTATTTCGGATGACTTGCCTGATGAATTTCACTTTTGAGCAACTGTTGCCAAGTGATTGGCAATGTGAAGATGGGCAACCTTTTCTACACGCTTGCTCGAGCTTCGTCCAATGCAGCCCGACGGGAGGGGACCCGACCACACTTGAGGCCATCTGAGGCTGGCGGCTGAGGTATAGACGACTTCGAACGTAGACCCGATTAGGAAATATTGAGGGCCACTTAAAGTTCCGCCGTACCGGGTTTCCTGTAGACTCCGGCCGGCAGCAGCAATCGGCTCGGTATCGGCTCGCATTGGACCCAATTACGCACTTACGCTGAGAGATATTTGGGTTCTCTGAGACTCTCTGAGTACAGACGTTGCTGTAGGCAATCGTTTGCAACAGTGCCCACGCGGAATCGAACACTGAAGAATTGAATTGTAGTTCCATGAAGCAGGATCTCTATCTGTGAGCACCGAATAATCATCTGCCACATATTCTGCCCGCCATTTCAGTAAGATACCTACCTGCATGCAGGTTCAACTCTCCCAACTTTGTCGGGGACAGCTCGGACCATCTTGGCAAAAGCACATCGAGCTCCCTCTGCCCCGCCAATGCCATGAAACAATGCAAGAGAAGCTATGGGCAGAAGATTCCCGAGCAAGTCACAGTCTACCACTGCCAGGCAACCTTTCGAGGACAAAACTTCCGCGCGGAAGGTTCATGCTATTCGCGACATCGAGCGGTTTAGATCCCCGGCGGCAGACTTGCATAGCTCTGCCTGCCGGCGTCACCAACCACATACCCCCACAAACCTTATCGCATCCATCATCTCTAGCAGGAAGAACTATGTATTCGATCCTCTCAGTGTTCTTCTTGTCACAAGTGTCGGCGAACCAAGACCTCGGTTCCATGCAAATCGGCAACCGCAAAAGTCCCTCAGGTTCACATCTACATCTACATGGCTTCCTCAGCCCTAGGGAGACGGAAATGACTCGGCCGCGCGTACTGCTCTGGCCCGTGGAGGAACATTGGACGATACAACACAGACTACCTACGGTTCAGAAGGTTACCGTGGAACACGCGAATGTTCTTCCACCGGGGCCCATTGCCTCGAAATTTCTGCTCGATACCAGAAGCAGGCCGTCGATCGTTGGCGGCCGTCCTGTACACCACCACCACCCCGCAGATGGCCCTGCTTCTAGCCTGCCTGCCCCAATCTCGAGCAGTTCACACCAAGGGTACCTGTCCAGGTTTCCCGGTCTTTCGGTTTGTTTACGCACTCCGAGGCTCATACATTGTCACATACTCTCACACACCCCTCGAGACATCGGCCTGGGCTCCAGCTGCTCCCATTGCTACTACACTCTGAATCCTCTTATCTGAATCACGTTTTCAGACTTTCCAATTGCCCCCTGCCCACAAATGTGATCCACAGCCTTACCCTATATCAGCAGAGTTGCGCTCCATGCCGGGCAGCCGGGACGTTTACCCACCACTGAGAACTACTTGGCGTTCTAGTCGCGTTTATCAACTCTATTCCTGTTTGAAAGACTGTTAAAGTTCCCGTAGGCACAAGGAGGAGACGCGCTAGTGTACTGACCTGAGTCGACCCGAGAACTAATTGACACCTATCCCGTCGTACTCAAAAAGTAGTAGCCCCGCCGCCGATTGTCTTGGCTGCACGTTTACCGGTCTTACCTACCCAGCTAAACTCCTGAGACTCAACTCCCATTGACTTGGCATCTCGGACAAACACAATCCATATCAACGCAATCATGACAAACATGAACACAGCCCCAAACTCGGCGCATCGCATCGACGTCAACACCCGGAGGCTACGAAACTCTTGTGATTTTTGTACTCGATCAAAGCTGAAATGCGATCAATCAAAACCGGCATGTCATCGCTGTCTTCGCCGTGGGCGAGATTGCGTCTACAGTCGGGTACGGAAAGCCGGCAGGCCACCTAAAGTTCCAAGTAAACGACAAAACGCCGCCGCCCCAATGTGGGAACACCCAGCAGACCACAACAGAATGGACTTTCTCCCATGCACACCCAGCCCGAGTGATGCTTCTTTCGGCAGCATTAGCGGCAGCAGTATCAGCAGTCGTATTGGCAGTATCGACTGCATGGCAGACACATCGGTAACCGACTTTTCTGACAGTAGAACTTCGACCCCGTCGACTGGCGAAAACATGGAGGCGAAGCTTCTCGACTATTTTGACGGCGTGCCATCTAACTGGGACAACCGTCCGGGATGCCTACCCGCGCCTCAAGATCTTGACTGGTTGCTACCTTACAGCATCAACATCACCAACCCCCTCTGCGACACAAATTTCCCCATTGAAGATCTCCTCGCTCTGGATATGCCTAGTCCCACGTTCACTTCATCATGCTTCTCAATGGAGCAATCATCACCTTCTCAGTCAATGCAGCAGTACATGGGCATTTCAACACCGGACTCACTACCAGACTTTGGAATGTCTTATCCAAATCACACCCCGGGAACCGAACAAACAAAGTTAAACCCAGTATCAACACCTGATGTGAGCCAAGGAAGCGAAATACACCAGCGACTCCCCATTCCAATGAGTGTCCCTGAGCACACATCTCACTCCACAAGCACCAAGGACTGCAACTGCTTCTCTCTCATCTGCCAATTACAGGAGTCAGTGTACCACCACACGCAACTTTCAAGTGAGATAGACTCACAAGTGCCGCTCGGCATTCTTCTGGACATTGAGAGCTCAATACACCACACTGAAGAAACAATCCGACACTGCCAGGACTGTAAGCCGCGATCATCTCACTTCATGATGATGCTGTGCCCCGTTATCGACTGGGTTGTCGACAGCCTGGGCAAGGTTCTCCTCCGCGGAGTTGCTCCCGGCAGCGCATCGCCGCCCCACGAGCAACCAACCAAAAGTGTGCCGCAGGTCGGCGAGTTGGGTATAAGCGATGGTAACGGCGGGATCCCAAATCTGTGTATATACGAACTACTCAAGGGCCGACTTCGGAGACTCGGGCGGATACTCAATGGCATGGGTGGCGAAACACAGAAGGGTTCGGTTGAAGAGCCTGCATATCTGGATTCGAAGTGTTTGGTGAAAGCAATGGGGACCATGGAGCAGGATATCCGCACAAAGTTGGAATACCACCTCCGGTTGGTGGAATTATGGTTGTCTTGATGTAGCGTGATGAAGAAAACAATGGCAAATACATTTACTACTCGGCCACCACGTATAGTAAACAAGACGAGGCCGAGTCTCACTCGCCCACGACTGCTATAGACGCGTGCGGACTGCTTGTGAGAAACTCAATTCGAAATTCGGTCGAGTGAAATAGTTTCAGCTTTGTCAACGGATAAATTCGTAATGCGTACCGTAGAGATGTGAAAGCTAACATCATGCTCTCGTTCTCGGCACTCTTACTTCCGTCACAGGCAAAACTGCGGCAAAATAAGTGAATACGCGTATTTTATCGCCATAAAGCTTAAATGATGCACTTCTACAGAAAGCCTACTGTCTGAAGATCAAGCTTCCCGCACAATATCATGATCATACTCGGGGTTAACCCAATCTGGCTCTCCCGCCTTTGCTCTAAGTGCGCCTCCAAACCTATGCAACAGACCCAGCGCTGGTATGCAGAAAAAGATGGTAATGATACCGTGTCCTGCAAATGTCCAAGTGTAGCCGACATTCGTCACCCAAGGCGCGATGAAGAAGGGATCGATGAAGGCGCTGAGGTTGAGGAGCACCGCGTAAAAGGTAATCACGGCCATGCTCTGAAGCGGGTACGCGTCGACAATGTACGAGCAGATGGCAGTGTTGCCCATTTGAATCCCCGCACCGACTGTGATTGGAGAACGAGGTAAGTTTATGCTTTGGGGCTTTTGCTTCTTGAGGGGTGTTTGGGTCAACATACATAGAGCAAAGGCAACCTGTCCAACCATCCAGTGGTATGCCTTGTCGATACTCACACCCCAGATGATGAGGCCGATGGAGGTGAGAAGAGCCGCGGGATAAGCCAGCCACAGACGCATCTCGGCTGTTTTGACGCCTCCATTGCGCTTTGCGAGCTTTATCACAAGCCAGTCGCTTAGCTGTCCGGAAAAGAAAATTTCCGAGATCAGAGTTCCGACAATCAACCCGATAAAGAAGAGTCTGCAATGTCTGTTGTTAGCTTCCATTGTCCAATTTAGGTTATTTTCAATCTATGTCACTTACCCCTGGATTTGCGGCGAATAATCAATGTAGGCCACGGGAATCATCGTGATGACCGACAGCACCCACCAATACCACCCGAAGCAGTAAACCCCCGTCGCGATGGGCACCACAGAGAACTTGAACAATTTCCCGAAGCGCACAATCGACGCCCATGGCTTGGGATGCTTCATCGCCGGCACGGGCTTCACATTCAAAAATCCCAACTTCTTCGTCCTCGTAACATCCACTGTCTCTGGCGCTGCCGTCGATCCCATAGCCTTCTCGTCTACGGCGCCGTCTGTGGCACCATACACGACACCTTTGGTCTTGGAAAGCATATAGTCTCTCGGATACAGTGTCTCGGGCAAAAAGGCAAGCTCCGCAACAAGGATGACAGCAAAGAAGATGGCCGTCATCCACTGGATCCAGTAGTGATCGATCAAATCCACGAACCCACCAATCAGGGGACCAGCAAGTAGGCCCAAATCGATGGCCAAAACCCAGAGGCCGACCTTTTGTCCGCGCTCGTGCTCGAAGAACATGTCGTTGATGATGGCTAGTCCGACCGTCGCGGCGGGACTGACGCCAAGCCCCTGGAAGAGGCGTGCCGCCATGTAACCCCCGTACGAAGGGGCCTTTGCGGCGCCAATGGTCGCGGCGAAGGCGACGACGGTGCCTGCGATGAATATGGGCCGGCGGCCGATGCTGTCCGCGGGGGAGGACCATATCAAGGGGCCGATGGCGAGGCCGAGGGCCGGGATGGCGACAGTCCAGTTTACCATTTCGAGGGTGAGGGAGTATTGCTCTTGTAGCTCGGGGAAGGAGGGGACCGTTGTTGTCGTGATGTAGGTGAACATGAAGTATCTGTGTTTGAAACAAGTCAGTCTCAATGCTCGCCGCTGAGATGTGTGAGACTAGACATACAATGCCATCACGATGGCGAGGATCGTGTTCTTCTGGAAGGCGGACCAGTTGAGGGGATCCATGGCATCGCCCGCGACGGGCTGAGGATGTACGCTGAAGCCATCTTTGGTCAGTGTGACCTCCTGTGTCGTCTTGCCGATGCCGTTCTCCTCAGGTCGTGGTGATGAGCCAATTTTTTCCTTCTCATTCACCGAGTCTGCCATTGTGAGTAGCAGACTTGTAGTCTTTCTCAATGGCTCGATGTTGTGGCGCAAGCAAATGATTCAAGTGGCTTGGAATTGAAGGTTATTAGAACAATGAAAAACACTAGGGGTATCGTTAGGAAGACAAAAACAACCTCCAAATTCACAGTGACTCAGAGCATTCTTTCATCGATGCGATGATGGGACGGTCCTGCGCATATGTATATCAAAGAACCTGCACCACCACCCTCCCCTATCTACAAAAGTCAATGATCAATCGACTATCCGCATCCTTGTAGCCTTGACTGTACCTTATCCCACTGTAGACATCGAACCAGGACTCTGGGAGACAAGCTTTCGGATGGGCATAAGTCTTGCAGCAGCATCAAACCACCATAACAAACCCCCTGCCATCAAGGACCTTCCCCCCAAAAGTAGTGTTAGTCAATGCCATTGAATAATTCCTCCCTCGAATCTCATTGGTCGATTTCTGATTTTCTGCCCTGGCATGTATTGCAACTGAGCATCTCTGCCCGGTAAGTGGTCGTAGAACGTCAAAAGATAAGGCCGCGGGGTGGAGAAAAAGGGAAGGGGGCTTCGGAGGTACGGGAGTGTGCCGGGGCGAGGGGGAGGACCCGCCAAGAGATAAGGAAGAATGCAACGGCAGCTCTTCAAGTCCTTATCTCCTTCCTCTCAAGCAGCAAGCCCTCTCCCTCCTTTTCCCGTCCCGACTGCCCACGCTTCGCCAAAGTTGGCATTATCGTTGAAGATGACGCTTCCTAGTCAGATTTCCTGCCGTTGGACTGATAAGATGCCGCGTCCCAAGATGCTGGAACTGACGTTTCTTGTCTCGATGCAGAAAGTCTGTCGCACGACGTGCAGCTACCTCACTTCAGTTTTTTGCGGGGAATCTTCACTCCGTCTCGCGTGGCGGTCGGGGTCTTAAATTCGTGTCACTCACGGCCTTATTACCGGGTCTCATGATGACTTCATTGCTTCAATTCTTCGGCTTCTAATCGTATTAAATGCCGGCGATGCGAGATCAAGCAACGAGTGAGCGATTAATTGACGAATTTACACATCTCATCTCGCAACTGTCTTAGGGCTTATCTTGGCGCGGGCGAGCCTTCGTTTCGTCGCGGCATGGTAGATCTTGTTTCGGCGCCGAGACCGGTCCTTCTCTAGGAAATACAAACCCGGCACTTGAGCCATCTTCATTCCTAAGCGAGCGCGACTCTCTGTATGAGGCCGGGGTAGGCAAGCCGCTCACTGCCTCCCTTGGCGGAACTAGGGATGGCCAGACTCGATGGGCTC
Source organism: Colletotrichum acutatum (assembly GCF_030867785.1). NCBI lineage: Eukaryota > Fungi > Ascomycota > Sordariomycetes > Glomerellales > Glomerellaceae > Colletotrichum > Colletotrichum acutatum. Next base: position 146,777 of record NW_026849086.1, read on the forward strand.
AAGTCTCACACTCGCACTTATATTGCAATCGAACTTGGGCTTCCCATGAATCTAGAATTTTATGTCACTCATGTGCGACGTAGACAAGAATATGGGGTCGCCAGTCTATCAAAGTCTGCCGTACTTAAGTTATGTCGACCATTCGACAATGATTGGGCTATGTTGGTATCCCTATTACAGGGATATTAGTCGATTAGTTCGAACCGTAGGTTAACGAAGTAGGTTAATTAACTATATTAATCTACTATATAGGTATAAAAAGGAGATTCTAACTATAAGTTAAGTAAGCCGCGATAATCGACTATACAATTAATAAGTAGCCCCTGCGCTATTACGAGGTCGAATTAGGCTTTTAATCTAATATTAACTTTCTCTCTCTTTTATTATTTAATAGCGGCGATTAAAAATATAATTTAACCTCTAACTAGCCTATTAAATATACCCTTTTTTCTTTTTTTTTCTACTCTTTATAAGTTACTTATCCTTCTATTCGTATTATTACTTTTCCTTTATTAACGAATTACTTTAGCCCCTTATTAAGTATAGCTTTTATAAAAGCATTAGCTAAATTATTATCCCCGTTAATTTAACGGATTTTAAAAATCTCTCGTTATTTATATAACTATTTAAGGGCTATAATATCGATTATAAACCTCTTTTCTTTTATAGTACTTAACTTAATAAAGTATTTATATAGCGAATACGAATTAATATAAACGATTATAAAAATCGTAAGAAGGTTAAGTCTATTTATAATCCTTTTAAATATAATAGAAATCGCATAGGCGATATCTACTCTATTTACTATTTTATAAACTTTAAATGCTAGTACGCTTTTAATAACTTACTTACTCTTTATTAATAAATAATAAATTATATTGCCCTAGATCGTAAAGTCGTCTTTACCGAGGGTCTTATTAATAAAGATAATAATATATCCTAGCTATAAAGTTAAGTCGTCGTTATTTATAAATAATCTATCGATAAATATATATAGCCTCGCTAAGGCGAGCTTAATAGGCTAATAAATAAGACCTCGGTTACAGTTATTTCGTTATTACTAAAGTTACCGATTAAAAACGTTAAAATCGCGCTCCGTAGGCTCTATAGCCTGCGCAGCTTTAATATAGTTAAAAATAGCCTCGGGCTAATAAATACTTATAATATAGGCTCCTCGGGTAAGCTTAGCCCTATATTACTTTTTATAATCAAGGGATTTTAGGTCAATAAAGCTAATCTTTTCGCTTTACCCCTTTTATTAAAATACTATATTATCCCCTTTAATAGTTAGGATCCCTTTATTAAACATAAATAGTGCGCTTATTATAAAGATCTCTTTTAGTTTAGCTACGAATTTAGCCTTTTAGAGCTCCTCGTCCTCCTTTTTTATAAACTTAATATTTAATAAACCTAGGGTATTGTCTATCTATATTTTAATAATACCGAATAGGTCGTTTACGTACTTAAATACTAAGAGGTAAAGGTCATAAGTTAACGTAACTATTAATAATTAGTTAATATAGAAGTCGTAGTATATTACCTACTAATAAATACCCGATTCGGTAAGACCGTATAACGGCTTAAGTACTTCGATAATAGTACTCTCTAAGTACTTATTAGTTATCTCCTTTAAGAAGTAGGCTAAGATCTTCTTTATAAGCCTAGTCGCCGATTACGTATATATTTATATAATATTATAACTCTATATTTTATATCCTTTTTATTATAACGATGCTATAAATACTATTATAAAGCGCTAGTTATAGTGTTAAATTATAGGCGATTAAGTAAGTAGCGTTGCCTTTTTAACGTCGCCGTACCTTTATATAACGTACCTCGATTTCTTATATAGCTAAGGAGTACTTTTTCTTTTTATTTTTTAAACTATACGTAATTTAAAGATATAGATATTCGCGTGTTTAACTAGATCGTAAAAAATAAATTAGTAAACCCCTCGATTATATAATATATTTATTTTAACGAGATCTAATCCTTCGTAAAGCCTTTTAGCTATAGTAATTACGCCCTCTTTTTATAACTAAACTACGAATATAAAATCGGCCTTTTTTTTAGTTATATAGAATATAGTATTTATTTTAGTATTAGTAACGAATTACTATAGCGGCGCCCTTTATTAAGATCTTTTTAGCCGTCTTTTTAGTAGTAGAGGGATTACTTCGCCCTTACCCTTATCGTTTATTTATTTTACTATAACGATTTCGTTAAGGATAATTTTTTACTTATCGTTTAGTAGCTAAGGGGATTCCCTTAGCTCTTTTTCTTTTTATTAAATAGAAATCTCTTTACTAAGATCGGTATAATATAGTTATATTACTATAATTAATATTTCTAGTAATTAATCCTTATTTTTAGTAACGATATATAACCGTTCGTCGATTAAGATTAATTTATATAGTCTAGACTACTATTTAGTAATCTCTTTCTATACTTTTATTTCCGAATTTAATAATATATCGAGGTTAAGGCTTATATCTAGCCTATTATGGGTAATAACGGCTTTATTAATCTACCTCTTCGTATTTACTTCCCGGAGTACTTTTATTATTTTATTAATTATTTAAGCTCGCTAGGCTACGTCTAGCAACGGTAATAAAGCCGTCGTCGTTTATAAGTATACTCCGAATACGAGAAGTATTAGAACTAGCCCTTTTAGGCCTATAGTATCGTTATAGTATTTAAGTACTATTTAAAAATACTCTTTATTTATAGTATCGGGGCTCTCGTTACGGATAATTTTAAATACTCTTTTAAATTATTAATATACCCTTTTTACTTTATTAATATTATAATATACTTTAATAGGTACGATTTTTAGCTATATACTATACGCAGTAATATTATTCCTAAACTCTACGGACTTAAAGCTAGTACCGGTATCGGTTTTAATACCGTTTAGTAGTCTTTAATATATATTAATCTACACCCTCTTTAGCGTTAACTAGATAGTCTTAGCCTATATATCTTTAAGGAATTGTCCTTTTTAAAATAATATAGCTTCGTTAATAATATATAGTACTAGGTAATTATTTAAATAAAAGATATTGATAACGATCTCTTAGTTAAAGTTAAAGTCGTTATATAATCTAAACTTGAATTTGCGGGGGCTTTATATATTTATTTAGTATTAATAGTATACCCTCGTTAATTATTCTAGAGCTCCTATCTTAACATCGTTCCCTAATTATTTTAAGAAGTTATATAGCTTCGTAACCGATAAGTAGTTAAAGCGTTTATATAATCGTTTAAGCTCGCCCTCTATAAAATAGTTAATAGATTTAACGTTTAATTCGAGCTTTATAAACGTATATCCCTATTACCGTTCGATAAGCTTAAATTGCTTATTATTAAATAGTCTATTCTTCGTATTATTAAATACGATGCTTAACTAGTCTATATCCTTTAAGTATAATAGAAATGGTATATTAATTAATAGGATATAGAAGATTATCGTGCCGAAGCGTATATTAACTTTTACTATACCTAGGGCGCATATCTCCTCGCCTAGGCCGAAGCTAATTTTTATAATACCTATTATTAATATATTTAAGGTAACTAGGGTTATTTTTTAAAGTATTTAGAATTGCCCTTTACCTCTTATTAATTATTATAATGCTCCTATATCTAGGATAATCCTATAAAAGATTTTTAGGCTATACCGTTCGCTAGTATAGAATGCTTAGGTAGTATTATTAATTAATCCCTTTAAAGAGTATTAAAAGGGAGCTCTTAAGCTTTTTAATTCCTTCTCCTCTATAAGCCGTACTTTTATATAAGCTATAGCTTCGGATCCGTTATTAAACTTTTTACCGTTAATAGTTCTATTTAGTAATACTATACCTCGGGGGATTTCCCTTTTTTATTTATAAAAGAATGCCTATTTATTAAAAGCTCGTATTACTTCTCGTTCGTTTAGTAAAGTATATCTTTTTAAGGCTAACGGGGTAAAAAAAAAATAGTTAATATCATTAAATTCGTTATAGTTAATCCTTTATATATATAGGGTTAGATCTTTTTTACTTTTTACTTCTTTAAAATTAACTTTTTAGCTATTAATAATACTATTTACGCTACCCGTTAACTACCCCTCGTAAATAATAAAGAACTAATTAAATTAATTTAAGTTAATTTTGCCCTACGTTCCCCTCGACTTTTTATACTACTCGTACGATTTAATACGCTCTTTTTTAAAATAATTACTAAATTAATAGCTATTCTTTTTATAAATAAAGTACTTTCCGTTTTACTACCTCGACCCCGAATTAAACTAGTAACTAGCTAATAAGTTTATTTTTTTAGCTTAATAATTACTATACTTAGCGTCTCTTCTTTTACTTTTATACGTATAGTCGACTTAGTATTATTAATAAGGGCCGTTATAAGATTAGAAGTTTACTTAATAAAGTATTTTAGCCTCTATATTAAAGCTAGATCTTAGCCTCGAGTAAAGAGTTTTATAATTATTAAGGGGTTAGTATAGGGTTATCTTAGCCTCTAGGACTCTTTATATAGCGGTATAAAGATATTTAACCTTTCGCTTATTTATCCCTTTATTTAGTTACGTCTTCGCTAGCTTATCGATATAGTTAATAAGCTCTTTAAAAATTTCTAGTCTCGACTTTCTTTTTATAGTCCTAGCTATAAATCTAAATAAAAGTACCTTTAGCTTAGATAAAAGCTCTAGACTTTTATTTTAAGTCTCGAAGCGACTTTAAATTATATTAACGATAATAAAAAAATCGGTTTAATCGATAATATGCACCGTTTAGTAATAGTATTCCTTAGCTTTATTAGTTAATATAACGTTAATTACTAAGTAGTATTATTACTCTCGGATACCGACTTTTTTATAATAATCGTAGAATATTATAAAGGTTTTTTATAATACTTTATATTTCCCTTTAAAATACAATTTCTTTTTAAAAAAGATCTTTATAAAGTTAATAAATTATTATATATTAATAACCGTTAGGTCGCTTTTTTTATATATCTCTCGCGTATTAAAGTAATTATATTAACTCTATATAGTTAATCTCGTACTCCTTTAATAAATTAAAGATAGGCCGCGTATTAATAGCGTCGCTAGGTTAATTATAGAAATAAATAGGATCGTTAGTTATTATTTTTCCTATATAATCTCTATAGTTCGTATTACCGTAGGCGCTAAGATATTATTATTAGTAATTTTTAATAAAAAGTCTAGTTAGTTTACTCGTTTACTAAACTTATTGTATTTTAATATTACTCGGTCGATTTAATTTTAATCCTATAGTATAAAATCGTTAGCGGTAACTATAGTTACGAGCGTTTCGTAAGCTCTTTATTTTGCCCCCTAGGCCGGTAGAACGCCTCGGTAATAAAGGAATTTATTTATCTTTTTTATAACGATTAAATTAGTATTAGTAAACTATTCGTCCTTTTAATTGCCTAAGTTGCTAATAACTTTATAAAATAGGGGTTACCCCTCGAGCCCTTTCCGCTTATATAGTTCTATAATATATATTAATATTATATTTATTTAGTTGCCGTTAGGATTATTAAAATCTCTAAACGTCTATTTTCTTTAATAATCCGGGTTAATTATTACTTATTTATATAATATAGAGATCTTTTCTTTCTAGCTATATTTTAACTCGCCTTTAATCGTACCCTAGCTTATACTCCTATTCGTAATAGCTAGTATATTTAATTTTAATAAGGTCGTTTTAGCGCTACCCGTTAGCCTTAGTAATAGCATAATATTATTACTCGCTAGATTTACTAGGGTTTAGGAGCTTCCCGCCTCTTCTTACCTTCTCGTACTAAGCCTCGTTACTATTTACTCCTTTTTTTTTTAATTAGTTACTATTTTCTTCGCGGTCTTTTTTTTACTTTTTCGTACTTAGTTAATTAACGTTAAAAATAGATTTATAAATAGCCTAACGACGTCTCGATTACGTAACGTTTCTCTTTAAATTAAAACCTAAGAGGTATATATATATATTAAATAAATTACCGCTAGTTAGTAATTTATTTCCTACCTTTTTAAATTTATAATTTTATGCCTAGGGCTAATAATATAAAAAGGAGCCCCTTAGCGGTCTTTTAAAAAGTTCTTTTTTTTTCTTTTTAGTAATAGTATATAGCCTTTTCTTTAATTTAAATAAGAATATTTAAAGCGTCGGAAAGTTAGTCGATTTACCTCGAAGTTTTATAATTACCGGGCCTTATAATTATTGTGATCTCTAAATCCCTTCCTTTCTTTTTATAACGCCTCTTATATAGTATTCCGTAATAATATTCTAAGAGTAGTTAAGGGGGTTATAAGGGGATCGTTTAGATTACGGGCCTCGAAGTTATATTTATAAAAACTTTATAATAATAAACCTTTCTATACGTCGCCGACTTCGCTATATTTTATAACTTCTATATAAAGCTAAATACTAATAAAATCTAACTCCCCTTTAGAGAATGTTTTAAAGATCTTCTTTTTTACTAGTCGCGGGGTACCCTTTTATATTATATAATAAAGCTTATACGTCGCGTAAGTTAATTAAATCAATAATCGTTGCGTAGGCTATTATATAGGTAATTTCTATTACTATATAGATTTATTATTTTCTAATCGCGAGCTTATTATAGTGAAATTAGGTAATAAAAAAGGTATATAAAGGCGACGATAATATCTCGGTCGCTTTTATACTTCTATTAATTAATAGGGGTTATTTTTTAATATAGTAGACGTCGACCTTTTTTAGGTAGTTAAGGGCTACGATTCCTTTATTTCGTTCCGTTATAAAGATTTGCGTTTTATTATTTACTTTTTATAAAGTTAATTAGTACGATTCTCTTATCGCGTTCCGTTTAAAGAGGTCGTCTCTTCTATATATAAAATACTTTACTAATCTATAATAATAAAAAATAACTATTAATTAGTATTAGTATTTTTATTATAGGGATATTAATCGATTAGTTCGAACCGTGGGTTAACGAAGTAGGTTAATTAACTATATTAATCTACTGCGTAGGTATAAAAAGGAGATTCTAACCGTAGGTTAAGTAGGCTGCGATAATTAACTATACGATCGATAGGTGGCCCCTGCGCTGCTGCGAGGTCGAATTGGGCTTCCAATCCGACAGGCTAAGATGAAGCGTGTTTGAGCAATACCGATGATTAAAAACCATGCAACATCTTCATGCCGGGCGATAAGCGAAATCTTTCAAAGGGGCCAATAGCGACTGCAGGTCGGACTGTTGTCATCCTACGCCACATTATTAAGACCTGCAGGGGAGTGATGCGGCGCATGATAGGAAGATTGTGGCTATGTGGTTAAGTCCGACCTCTAATGAGCAGCTATGTATATCATTTGTAAATCCATTCAAATCCCAGGAAAGCATTACAACAAACTTTTCTGCCGTGAAGTTCGTCGGCGATGTGCTAAGTGTCTACTACATGGAACTATCTCACAGGATCGAGAATTCGAGGCACGCAACCAATACTCCACTTAACGCTATCAAACTTTACTTTGGCCCTTCAATTGCTTGGCTAGTATTGCTGTTGTAAGTCATTCTGGCAGCTGTTAGCGCTGCCTGGTTGTTTGCATTGCTCGAGTAAAGTGCTGCCTGAGATCCTATCACTCTTCATTCAGTCAATAGCCTTGACATGGTAGATTCGTAAGGTCCATGAGAGGCGAAGTGTAGGTCATCTGATGAGCATCCTTTGAGTGAGAAATCCCTGTGAATGCTGTCGACTACTAATATTTCCACTATGCCAAAGCATCCCATCCAGCAACGAGACGCCTGACGCAAGCCCGGGCCCAGAAATGAGGATTTGCTTGTTGTCACCCTTTAGATTGAGTATTTTGTTGATCAATAGTTCGATACCAAAGACCCTCCATCACAGAATGCATGCCCTTGATGTTCTCAGGTAGTCCACGGTGTCCACATCATGATTTAGACGGAAGACCGCGCTGCCCGCTCGTTCATCAGAGCATGCTGCATGGCCTGCATTATGAACCAGGATCTTTTTCATAGGTTTTCGATACGTTTTTCTACTTGGAAGATGCTGCAGTACAACTAACACAAAAAGAGGAATTAAGTGGAATATAGTTTAGAGAATTGCTTGATTCCTCTAAGTAGGGGACCCGTAAGTGTTAGCAGCATCTATACTCATGCGAGATGGGCTATTGTTTCGTAGTAATTCAGCGGTATTGTACGGCAGAAATGGGCAGCGCCATACTTGGTGCCGCGACAACATTTGATAGTGAGCACCAAGATGCCGTCAGCTTAGGAATGGGCTTGGTGTAAGTAGATTCCACAAAGCTCAACCCGAGCAATATTTTATATACACATAAGTTCCAACTACCCATCACTTAACAAACCGGCGAAATGTGTCCCAATCCAGAGACCACATCAAATCCCCCACTTCTCATATTTTAGCGAGTCGCAAACTCCTCAACCAAATCCTCGGGTGACCCGGCGCCCACAGACCATCTATTCAGCACGTTCCAACCCAAGGGGCGGAATCCGAAAGGGAACCGAAAGGGAAACAAAGTTCGGACGAGACATGGATTCCGAAAAACAGCCATCGTTTCCAACATAGTGTTCACCTGATACAGGATCCTCGATGCTCTATATGACTAGGGAACAGGCTTTGAGCTGCCAGAAAAAGGAATCGCTCTCCACTCTCAGAAAAGCCCCACAGATCTGCCGGGCTGATTACTCGCCTCTCCGGCTTGTCCATGTCTTCTGGAGTGATTAGTAACATAAATATGGCGAATGAAACTGCATTCAGAAAGGAGTTGTAGCTTCATTACAGCACCTTCAGTAGAAACTCTTCATCATGATTCAAGCACAGAACAAATTCAGTCACAAAGGCAAGGGAACATGGATTGAAGTGTATAAGCAGGACCATTCTAGTCCGCCCTTTCCATTCGTCTAGTATACTCCGGCACGGCCGTACGTAGCTAGGTAGTAAAGGTAGAAGTCTTTGTCCAAGATCCACGTCGGTGTTGTACACAAAAACCAACAAGTGTCGTTATAGTATATACAATTGAAAAAGTCCAACAAAGCAATCATGTCTTTATGAGCCTGGTGGGTTTGAGCTGCCCCCTTCGCCAAAGCGGCTCAGGGTTCGCTCGAAGTGAGTCATCTCCTTTCGCTCTCGATTGAGACGCGGAGTTTAAACACGGCGGACGACGTCACGGGCATGCTGGCGGGCCATGCGGCGGGCCAGGCTGCGCTTGCGCTTCTCGGCGCAGGAGGGCTTGCCAGTGGCGGCAGGCTGCTGGGCAGAGACGGAGCTGGAGGCAGGGGCGGAGGTGGCGACGGCCTCAGCGGCAGCGGTGGTGGTGGCAGCGGCAGCAGAGGTGACAGCGGGGGCGGTGGAAGCCGCGGCGGCAGAGGTGGCGGCGGGAGCGGTGGCGGAGGGAGCGGCGGAGGAAGCAGAGCCAGAGCCAGAGCCGGAGCCGGAGCCACCGAAGACGGAGGGAAGGGCAGGGCCGGGGATGGAGTAGCTGGTCAGGGAGTTGTAGATGGAGATGAGGATACCAGCGTCAGTGGCCTTGTAGAGGGCCTCACCCTTGGTACCAGCGGGAAGGTCAGAGCCGGAGCCGGTGACCTCAATGTTGAGGCACTGGGGGTAGTTCTGAGCACCGTTCTCCTGGCCGGCGGAGTGAAGGGCAATGATCTCGTGGCGGAGAACGTAGTTGCCGGGCTTCAGAGAAGTGGGGATGGTAACAGCCCAGGAGTTGTTGGCAGCAATGAGCTCATCGGAAGCCCACTTGTTGGCAGAGGCGTCAACGAGACCGGCCTCAGCGATCTTGAAGAACTCAAGGGAGGTCTTGTCGACGGTAGAGCAGTCAGTGCCGCAAGAGGCGAGGTAGTCGATGACGGGACCCTTGTGGGATTCGGGCCAGGTGTTCCAGAAGATCTGGAGCTTGTCACCAGCGGCGACCTTTGCGGTGAGCTTGGCGTTCTCGGAGTTCTTGTGGCAGATGATGTCGGCAGCGGCGTAGGAGGAGGGGTCGACGAAGCCGTTGTCGGTGGCGGTGTTCTTCCAGCCGTAGCTACAAAATTGTCAATATCAAAGTTGCTCTGAACTAGACGCTGGCCTGCTTACACGTCGGGGGGGTTGCTCATGTAGGGGAGCGAGGTGACGTCGTAACCGGCGAACTGCTCAGAGCCATCGGTGAAGTAGTTGACGTGACCGTGGGCCATGACAGAGGCGGCGCCGGCAATGGCGGAAAGGACAGCGGAGTTCTTGAAGGAAGGCATTTTTGCAGATTTTCCAAAAGTGTGAGTTTGGTGTTGTTGGATGTAGTTTTCGTTCGTGGAAAGAGTGGATATTGACTTCAAGTCGTAAAGATAGTGAACTTCAATCAATGAAGTGTTCAAATGAAAGAAATGTGCTGAAAAGCGGAAAAGAGTGTGGGAATGGAAAGCTGCGGGAATGAGCCTGTTGGATGAGGAAAAAGAGAGTAAGAGCAGATAATGCGAACGAAGAGAAGAGGACCTTATATCTCGAGATAGCCCAGAGTAGCGCTCATGGTCGTGGGTCGTGGCGCATACCTGCGTTGCGTGGATGCAAGCAATTTCGACCACGCCCATCAGGAGACAGTATCGATTCTCATCCCATGTTAGCCATGCTAGGACCACTGCGGCCCCCGTCTCCGTCTCTCACGGAGCAGAGCCAGGGGTCATGTCCAAGGAGTCCCTGTGCAAATCCATGGCCAGGCGGTGTCCAGGTTGCGTTGCCCAGGCACAAGTTGATTGCGAACGGGTTGTGAATGTGATCAAGTGGAATCGTAAGGCGGGGGGGTTCGACGTTGAAGCAGGAGGCGCCCACCCTGCATCGAAAAGGAAGGGGGCCGTGGGGCCGGCGTCTACACCCCGTTGTTATCCCGGGATCTAGAACCGCAAGCAGAAGCCGAAGCGAGGACATCGCGGCTGGAAACGTGCCCATAGGTGGAAAGGCGGGAAACAAGCGGGGGCGGTGGCCATGCCGAGCAGCCATGGCAAGATCAAGCCGTTTCAGCATAAATGAAGGTGGTGGCTTGCTGTATCCCGCAGTGCAGGGTTGAAGCAAGGTGACCTAGCGCATGTTGGCCGCTGGCGGCGCGGTAAACAGATCTGAGGCGCCAATGCGGCACAATTATGGCGGGCATCTTGTTGCTCGCTTGTCGAGAGTGGAAAGACCTGTCTGTTGGTTCTCAGGTGGCATATGAGCGACATTGAAAATCATAGTAGCATCTGTTGTGAAGATCTGTGAAAGATCCACTCCAGGTTAAGCTTAGGGACGGGCAAGCCTTCTTGGGATTGACAGAGACATTGAATCGTGGGTTAGTTCGGAGTCAATGAGCCGAAGCGCACTTACGCCCACATCATATTGGGTCAGTCAGCAAAGGTTAAGCCAAGCTTGCAGTAAGCATAAGTGGCAGTGAGGAGAAGAAATGAGATTGAGGATGACGGGATGGCAGTTCGTCTGAGCGTTGGAAAGGGGAGGTGGGTGGTCAGTGCTGGCTCGTCGAGTTGGCTCCTGCCGCTGATACTGACAGCAGGGCAGTGCTTGGCTGGCAACAGCGAGTGACCCTCGGCTGACTGGGTTACTGGGCACATGCAGGCCAGGTCTGGACGAGTTCCAGTATGAGCCGATACCCGATTGACTGGAGACTTGGAGATTGAAGCCCGGGAGGGATGACGAGTCGAGGCGGGTAAAGAAGCAAACGAGAGTGGATAGCGGTGGAGGAAACGGGTTGGCACGTCTGTGATGAGGCGAGGAGGGATGCAGGCCGTAATTCTTAGGGCTTGAGGCCTTATTGATGGATGATCCAGCATATCCAGCTGTTCACAACAAGCAAGCATGGCAGGCTTGGCGATGCTTGGTACTCATCTCCAGAGTCCTCAGTCCAATGCCTGGCTTCCCACTTGAACTCCGACTTGGAATTTTGGACGACGGAGTCGAACTGTGAAAATCGCTAAGCCCCCTAGTATCTGTTCTCGAAGTAGCGGATCCGTTCGTGGAGCCTGGCTGGCCTGAACCTCGATTCGGGAGCTGATCAACCTCGATACGGATTTGTATGCGGGCTTCGTATCAATGACGGGCAACAGGCCATTCGGCCCCGTAGCCTTTGCCTTTTCTGGTCTGTACTTCACGGGGCTCAGTGGAACTGCCGGTGGGCGTTTGTGCGAGCGGTGAGAATCTTTACGATGAAAATGGTGGAAAAGCCGAGAATCGAAATGAACAGGTGGAAAGGAAAGGGTCAACTGCCGCCAAGTTTCAACAGCGCAGGTCTGGATGACAGGGAGAGTCTGGGACTTTGGGTGGTGAGCGCATGTCGTCGGGCTTCGGGACAGCAATCTATTTGCGACTTTGTGAAAGGTCTCGATCTGTGCTCGACGGGGTTCAGGCGAGTAAAAATTCTGTCTTTTTGGTGTGTGCCTGCAGTTCAGCGCAGGACTCTGTGTGGGGTCATCAAGGGGTGACGCTGGCCATGCAGCCATGCCATGCTGATTGCTGCTGGTCGATGTACTCGGTCTGGTCAGGGGTGCAGCTGGAAGAGGATTCTGATTTCTTGGTGATCGTCGCCTCCTGGTTCCCGCAGGGTGCAGCCGCAACTCTGTGCCTGGACCAATACCCTCTTTTAACCCGTTCTCGACTTTTCTTCGGTTTCCCACTGCTGACTCATCGGAATCCCAAAGGACTTTCGAACTTGACGGGAAGGAGCGACCAATAGCGTTGCAGGGTTCCTCCTCTTTTGGTCCATCATGTCCGCAGTAGCTCCAGGGGCAGGCAGGCCGGGCAGCTGCGTGAAAGCATGACCGCACGGACTCTTGCCGCTGAGTGCAAGTTTGGACGACCCAACCAGGGCTCATCTCACCCGCGTCTGTTCTGAGAAAGAGCCATTAATGATTGAGGAAGTCCCTTCCTGCCAGCAAACAAATCGTTACTTGTCGAAATCGTTAATAGCCATCCTTGCGCCTTCCTGGAGACCCAAATTCGCGCGGCCTGAAACTGCAACCTCCACTTCCACCTCCTTCCTCTCCACGTTCTCGTGGGTACGTACCGTCACAGGGATGGAGCTGGATGGATCCATGGATCTCGGTCAGTGGATTCCCCTCCTCGATGGATCCACCCATCATCAATTCTTGGCAGCCATGGGCCCAAAATGTCCCTTTCTTCCTTCCTTTTCTCCTCTATTCAATTTATTTTGATTGTTCCTTCCAAGCGTCCGTCCTGCACGGCATCGCCAGCTTCTGGCTTCCGAGCCCCTCGCTGCGTCCGGCCCGTGCTTCTTGCCTATTCCCAATTTTTCCAGTATTTTCCAATTCTTTCCCAATCCCTCTCCAAGGGGACGGATATTGGATCGAAAAAGGAGGTGCTTCCCTGTCTCATCTCTTTCTGCCAATCTGTCTAAAGTGCAAATGGATCAATATCTCCGCGCTCCCATGTCTCGTCCCGTGTCTGTTTATCCGATGACGTTATGCTTCCATCAACGTTCTTTCCCCCTCCAGGCCCCGTCCCTCCCACCTACCGTGACTTTTGGTGGCCCCTGCCGGCCACTTACCGACACCGTCCCACTCGACGCGTCTCTTACGTGGGCAGCTTTTTTGGGTGGAAGCCTACCAAGTACACACAGGGATGGAACCACTTCCTTCACACTCACCACTTTAGAGAGGCGCCGGTATTGTTACCATCCAACAGACATCACCCGACTCGAAGACCTCTTCCGCCCACTTCACCGGAGCCGTGCCCGTCTCCGTATTCCGCTAGGTTCCTGAAAAATGCCGCCCAAGAAGGCCACTGCCGCCGCGCCCACCCCGTTGGGTGAGGCTGACGCGAACCGCGTCGTGGGCCAAAACACGGCCGCAAAGGTGCGCAATCTCGCATAACATCTCGACACCCTCAAAAGAATACGTGTCTCATTGTGCCATCTCATAATTGTCATCTGTTACGATTGAATGCCAGTACTTTCTTTTCTATCGCTTCCAGAATCCATTGCCGTGACACAGCTCCCAAAGCTGACATCGTGACACGTCCAGCCCGCCGAGAAGCCGGCCCCAAAGTCCCGCAAGCGCAAGTCGGACGCCGCTGCCAACGGTGATGATGACACCGCCGCCGCTGCGCCGGCTCCCAAGAAGCAGGCAACCAAAAAGGCTGTTGACAAGAAGGATCCCCTCCCGGACCTCTCTGCAATCGAACTCCCAGGTGACGGTGAGATGAGCGTCCCCGTCTTCGATACCTGCGACATAGTCCGCACCAAGATCCGCGCCATCCTTCAAAAAGAAGGCGTCACAAAGGCAGCCTTCCTACGTGCCATCGTCAAGGCCGCGTACCCCGCTGGATCAGACCACAAGATTGCTCCCAACCTGCTCACCAATTTCATGAACAAAAAGGGACCCGCGTCTGGCAACACCAGCAGTGTGTTTTATGCGGCCTATGTCTTTTTCGAGAAGCTTCGTGTGAGGGATGGCAAGCCCAAGACCAAGAAGAGAGAGGAGATGGAGAACGAGTGGCCTAATGGCATGGACACCGAGCGGCAGTTGGACGGTTGGGTTACTTGCCTCGCCGGTGAGAGGCCTCATATTGACAAGTACGGCAAGACTCGTTTCTATTAGCCGCAGGAGGCTGTGTAATTTGCGTTTTTGATTATTAGATTTTTCTCTCCCCTTCGTTTGCGCATGTTTTCTTAGGGATATCGAGGGCACAGTTTGGGCTAGTGCGAATTATCACACTCTTTCAAGACGAATCTTTCCATTGCATGTTGATCTACCTAAAAATGTGCCCAAAGACTGCCCGAGAATATCGCGAACATCTCGGCCGTACGAACTCAGACAAATCATAGGCGGCTGGAAGGATGACTCGGGTTTTCAGACCCAAGTGGAAGGGGCGGCCACTTTACCGATATATCTGCGACGGGGGTGGGTCAGGGATACCGGGCCACCGGCACGGACGAGTCATCGGTACCCTACGGAGTACCTCGGCTTCCCCCGACCACGAACACCGCCATTCACAAATGCCCTGGCCGCTTCCATCCTGGCCCGGTTGGGCTGCTCCAGTCAACCAGTCCAGCATTCCAATCCATCTCTCGCTCGCGGCCGGCTGGGCACACTCTGCCCGTTACTTGACACAAAGCTTGGCCACCCCCGTTGGTGCCTTCACCCCTGACCCGCTCTGAACAACCGACAACGACACATTCGGTCTTCTTCCACGGTGCTTGGCAACCTGTTGGCCTATCTGTTTTGTTTGGGTTTGCATCTGACAGGCTACCGACCGGTCTGGTATGGAATGATCGGGAAAATCGGAATTGATGCTTCCTGCTCTTCATCAATGAAAAGCAAGCCCTTGATTCCGTGTCAGGGACTATTGTTTCAACGATAGAGACTTGTCCACAAGGACGCATGACGTCCATGAGACCATGACGATATGGCAGCATCGCGCTCTAGTGAATCATGTATTTGTTCTGCCATCTTGACTGAAAAGGAAATCGGCTCGTAACACGGAGCCTTCGTCTTCAAAGCTCCAGGTGGATATGCTGAAGGTGTGGTGTGGGATTTTGCTTCTGATTGATGAGTCTTCATCAACACTGCGGCCTGTTACATGCGGTATGGATATGGCAGCATACCGCGTTCCGCGGAAAAGCAAGCCGAGACTTGTTGGCAGACACAAGTTTCCTCCATGCCCAAATGTTCACTAGATAGCACTATTTAGATATACGATTCCTATGCAGTGCTAACTACTTAACCAAGAAAAGGGAAGCAATTGAAAAAATAAAAAGCATACAGACTCGTTACTCCGTGTACGGGATTGATAAAAGTCCTTCTTTGCTGGCCGATATTGGATAAAACTAAAGTGCAACTTAACCAAGACCTCATTGCATTGCCATAACATAAGGTAGTCGCCAGCTTGATCCTAGTGGCCCATGTGACGCCTACGAATATTGTTCCAACGATTAAGGAACCGCTGCACCCTTTCCCTGGTCACCATTCACCGATATACTTGAACCCATGACAGCATCATCCACCGTCCAGTTGCCTCTTCAGCTTCCGAAGTCCTTACCCAACCCCTCAACTGCATCCGTGCCCTATCAATGCATGTCAGGTATCCCGGTCTCGGGATTATCAAATCCTGCGAACTTCCCAGCTCAACTCGGGTTGTCGGTCTGCTTTCATGAAATCAACAACTTTTCCACCTCCTCCCAGCTTGTCGTCCATCACCACACCGTGCTGATCCTTGCTGCCAACAGACTTGATGCTTGCACCATTATACCAAAGAAGCTTCACCATTTGCTCATCCTTGTTGTGAATCGCACAGTCCATGGGCCTCTTTCCACGACCAATGGGTTCCGCTGAAGCCCCTCTGTCTAGAAGCAAGGTTGCTGATTCGTACCGGCGTTCGCAAACAGCCTTGCATAACGGTGTCTGGCCTGCGCCGTTCTTCACCTCGAGGTTGGGTTGGACCTTTCCTCTTAAGAGGAAAACTTGCAAGGTATACAGGTGTCGAACAGCAAGGTGTAGTGCCGTGGTGCTATACGAGGTCGCGAGTGGTTGATCAGGCTGTATACCATGCCAAACCAAGTTTCGAGCGACACCATCGTATTCCCCTTCCTTCGATAATGCCCAAAGCATCATGTGGTGCTCATACTTATCGAGAACCTTGCTCAACTCAAAAATGACCTGGAAGAATAATTCTCCTCTCTCGTACCTGAGGGGGTTGAAAAGATTACTTGCATCCAACTGACACCGATGTCGGCCCCATGCTCAATCAGTATTCCTAGGATGGATCTAAACCAATGTCCCGTCTTGCAATACGGATCATATTTGCGCAAGGCCTCCCGTACTGCATGGATATAATCGTTCGGTCGGATCTCCACTACGTTCAATAAGACGTTGACTGCGGTCCCGTCTCCGGCAGCCATAGCCATCTGCAGTAGCTCTAATTTCTGATCAACAGGCGAGCGTACCGAAGCTCCAAAGCCGATGAGAAGTCTCGCACATACTTCGTGGCCATATTTGAAGGAGATAAAGAGGTGACTCGGGCCCCGTAATCCCTGTTTGGACCAACACCAAGACCCAACATGATTGCCAGCACCCCCACCAGGCCTTTCCTCGTGACTTCCGCTAAGGCACGAGAGACATCTCTTATAGATGACCGAGTAACGTCGAAGTTTACCAAAATGGACCACGTCTTATCCAAACTGTCCAAATCTAAAGAAGCGGTCTAATCAGTGAGACCGGGTTTATCCCCAACAGAAACGTTGCGTTTGGAGTGAACGGCGATCTGGCGTAGAAACTTGCGGTAAGTCTCAAATAGTTGCCTGGTCTCGAAAACGTGACTACCGATCACTTCTTGATCCATATTGATGTAAACGTTTTCAATTAGGTCCGATCTTCCGTGGTGTCGTGATCTAAGAGCAAGACATGCAAGGCGTCAGAAGGGGTTGATGGAATGGCGATGCAGGCCTTTCCCGAAGTATGCGAGTTCGTTGATCCTTAGGTTTCTGGGCTCCCGTCGACTCGAAAATTCGTCGAAAGATGCGAGTGATTTTCCCTCCATAATTCTGGGCTCCCGGCGACCATCTTCGGGGGTTTCGCACGTAGCGAGCGAAGTTAAAATCTAAGGCTGGAGGTTGTCGGCAGGAAATTGGCTCCGTAGTGCAGATACCACATAAAGCATAGCCTCTGAATGCGTTCCTAGATGGGCATCTATAAACACGCCTGCCAGCTTTTCCACCAAAGAACTTCTTATGATAGCATCACCCCAGCTGGACCCGGAGGGAACGATCTCCCAAATAGCATCATCGAAGGTGCTTCTATAACGGCTGTTCAGAAGACCTTCTTTGAGTCCGACCAGCAAACTTGTGAAAAGCTCTTGGGCACATATGTCAACCAGGGAAGTTTTTGCCTGAATGAACTGACTTTAGTTGAGATAATTCCGTTCCCGGCGTGAGTAACTTTTGCTTATGCTAGATGTTCTGCCAAGGCGGTTCAGCTCCAAAGTCGAACGACCTCCCCTGCCTTGGGCTCGCACCCTTCCATTTGATCCCCTCTAACTTCTAGTTTCCCTCGCCTCATGGCGGTCCATGTCGCATTATCTTTCTTGTTTGGAGAGTTATGCCACAAATCCAAGAGGCCATATTTCTCCTGCGCGTTGAACTGAATGATACCATCTTTCGATGTCATTGAAACGCGAGGATACCAGAGGTCCATATCTCATTTGCCTTCTGAACCAAGAACGATTACTCTGGCGTACTGGATTGCTTCATTAGAAGACAGTTCCCCTATTCTGAAGTGGTCATTCAAGATAATCGCCCACAAATAGAGGCCCACGACCGCCTCAAGACCAGCTGCGTCCATCGTCCAACTGCCTGAAGACACACCGTCAGGTGCTTTAAGAGACACTTATATTGCTTCGTGGCAATGATAAAATACAGTCTCTTTGTCGTTTTGAATGTTTTTGGTGACTTAATGTTCAGGGCATGTGCGTGTTTGTCATGGACACAAACGTTCGCAATGTTGCAAATCGCCGCGGCGATGGCTTTGGCTTCGGTTCGAACTTTGATATATTTGTCACCCCATTCCTGAAACTTCTCTTGCCTCAAGCGAGCCCATATGGCAATATTACCGGTGATGTGAGCAAGCCTTTTTCGGACTGAAAGAAGCTGCCGACAAGACGTTGGGCTGATCAGCTCCTCGTAGGGCATGAGAATTGCAGGCTCTGTATTCGTTGGTTATCTTTCTGACCACCAGCTTTCGACCACGTGATATAGGCTTCGGCTATCCTTTCCGTTATAGTTTCTGGGTCTGCATATTTCTTCTAGCAAACTCCTCCACATCTCGATCGCAAGCCAGTGCAGTTCATGGCCAACGACCAAGTCGTGGTGACTGCTCAGTGAATTATCGTCACTTGCCAAGCGTCGCATCCGAATCATACCACGTAGTAGACTTATCAGCAAAGTCATCCCTAGCTGTGCAAAGAATATCCATGTTTTCATTCGCCTTAGGCCAGTAAATTGTAAGATGTATCCAGTGAGAACGGCCACCACGGAGAGCAGTGAAGAGACTTTGGACTTCGCCACGGTACCTCTTTCTGGAGACTTAGATGAACCGAGATCTTTCCTAACCAAGGTTGCTGGCTTTTTCGAACTGGAGACTCGATCGACCTGCTTTGAGGTCGCCTTTTGACTTTCGGCTCTCTCCTTGCTTTGGACTGGGAGTGTCTTAAGCCTGCGATGTCTGCCCATCTTCCTTGCTGAAGAAGTCCAAGTCTTGATAGGATTCTTTGTTGATTCAAAGAATGCAAAAGGGTCGAAACTTTGATCGCCAATAACTTGATGAGGTTGTAGCTAGATAAAGCGTGACCCCGATCTTTGCCAGTGTTCATACCTGATCTCTTGTGTACTTTCACCTTTGAGCGCAGCATAAGTGATCAAGCCACAGTACATGACTGTTTAGCCGATAACGAACAGAAAAGGGGCGTCTTTGTTGGACGAACTACTGTTGCTGTCCATGGTCCATCTAATGGCCCAGGCGTCTATACCAGCGAGAACGACAACACCACCTTAGAGGATGAGTCACACTGCCACAAACACGTACAGGACATAGGGATTCAAATGAACAGTACCTATGTTCAGAGAAAGGTTTGCCGAATTTTGCGAAGTTGGGGGAAGTCAAGATTAATTCGTGACTGTATCTTCATCGTTGTTTGGCACCCCTGGATCCCTGCCATTATCATCTTCTTCAACATGATCCTCGTCGTTTTTGCGACAGATATCTTCAATGCCAACGCTACCACTTTTAGACCAGCCGTCGTACAACACCCGGATAGAGTCTCGTCCGATATTAGCTCTTCAACCCGAGGCTCTATTTGTCAAAGGCTTCCATTTTATCTGACAGCTTCACGACTCGAAGGCAGCTTACTCTTCCCACGAAATGACCGAAACCCTATTGGCTCTGCTTTTATCCCTTTATTCTTTTGATTCCATTCCGTAAAAGTACAAAAAGGACGTGGGATAATTGGCTTTGCGCATTGTGGTTTGGTGGCGTTCGTCGCCTGTTCCTCGACACTAAGATAGTGGGTTAAAATTGAACCTGATCTCGTCTGGAAAATGATTGCAGCTTGAGGAATAAGGACTGGAGATGGGGAAGTTGCTCTGTTGACGTTCAAGACATTTGCTGCCAACGTCAAATACCATCAAGCCCGCCACCCATGGGCACGTCTTAAACATGATCACGTATTCCGAAGAAAGCTTCACTCTAGGGTACGGCAATCAGTAGTGTAAGGTTGGGAGGAACGGATTGTAAAATCAGAATCTCGATGCTGCGACCTCGTCCGTCCACCAAGGTCTTCCGTGCTATTCACGCCTGCAGCGTTGGCAACGCTATAAAGGACTTTTATTACAGAGCGAGGATTTGAGTGGAAGACAATTCAGTAGAAAATGGCTTGAATCCTCTAAATGAGCGACGCATAAGGGGTCGTATCTCAATAGCGTACGAGACGGGCAGTCATCTCGTGGCAGGCGGTATCGTACGGCAGTAGTGGGCAGCGCCACATGCGGCGCTGCGACATTTTTCTAATCGTAAACAGCTGAAAATCAAAGAGCCTGCGTCTTTTATGGATACGTGATTGATGGAAGTTAGACGCGGGAAGAAAATTCATTTGTAGGTAAATTTGCTTCATTCAAGCCAGGTACGTTTGCAAGTTGAACTTGATAGACCTCCTTATCTAAAGAATGGCGCAGCTACTCCGAGCAGTATCGTGCTTCCACTCGGCAGATGGAAAAAACTACACGAGACGGTTTACCTTCTATATTTAAGTCCCTACGGAGTCTCTACGCAGAAAAGGTTTACAACGGCTTCTTCAATTTCAGAGACCGATTCTCTAATCGCATGCATGTTGAGTTCTTGATACTCTGAGGGAGTTCTACTAATATACGCAAGAACACAACATGCGAGAAAACTTTCCGCCATAAATTAACCAAATTTCGCCATCTCAGAAAACCATGAGCGGTCAAAATGAAGTCGAGCTCGACATCTCCATCTCACTTAATAACAATCGGATGTCGGCAGCAAATCATCCATGTCGCGTGAACGTATGGCCTGAGAACCCTTAAGTGCAAATATGACGTGAAACTTGCTAAAAGTCCTTCAACATTCAATTGAGCAATACGACCGGAATTGGGGTCTTCTTAGACTGTAAGCTTTGCCGATTGTCCGATAGCGTGGAATTTTTGAGGCCGAGATACCCGCAACCCCTGGGCCTGCTGCGCCCCAGAGTGCATGCAACTTGAAAGCTTCCCAGGCTGGATGGGATTGCTGAGCAAAAACATCAAGGAGTCGCATTTTCCACGATGATCGTGAGAGCGTCTCCCTCACAAAGTCGCAACGACCTGGGTTGGATTGCTTAGCTGTAGGGACATTCAGTATTTGCTAGTTGTTAGTCCCAGATAGATGGCGGCTGTGTCACGTGCGGGTTTGTCAATAACGACACAAGAAAGCATTCGTGCAGTGATGTGATTTGACTTTGCAACCGCGACCGGGGTCTCAATCTAGTCCAACAACACAAACAATAAACACGACACTTAGCCGAGAGTAACCCGATCGAGTGAACATTGATTTTTGGCGGCTGGCTGCGAAAATTGCAGTCACTGCATGGGAGGAAGATTTTATGTAATAATTGGTAAGTTGCAGGCCTGGAAGGTCTCAGTCTCTTTAGTAGAAACCCGTCCTCTGGCTACCATTGCAGCTTACCGTCTTGTATCATTCCCGGCCGTCTCCTCCATGTCAAATTGTTTGATTGGTGGAAGGGAGCAAGCAGGTCTTTGGTCAATCAGAGGAGACTACAGTTGCATTTGAGGCTGATAGTTACATCGGTCGGGTATATTCCTCATAAGTCCCAACTATCTGACCCGTTTGAGCTGTGTCACTTGATGCAATCAATTATCAGGTGCGATTTGATCCTTCTTTGCTTTTCCGACAAAATGCCAAGCGCCTAGCCACCACGTAGCTTCGTGTTAATGGATACCTCTGCAGAGCGGATTACTATAGGCCATCGCGAAGACAAAATATTTGACGAGTAAGATAGACCTGGGCGTCACAGTGCCACAGAGGCGTGGAGGCCAATCGATTCAAACTCAGTCGATTTCAACAACTCCGTTCCGTAGTGCCCCCACCCGCGAGAGTCGCACATACGCATAAATAGCGTCAAAACCCTCCCGCTTTCTGTCTATTCTAGCAACGTTGTGGCGAACGACGAAAATGCCATAGATCGGACCCGATGCCGACGATAGGTGACGACAGCAAAAGCACGATGGAAAGTTTACTGTTTTCGTCCAGCCAAGCTTTCTCTAGTATATAGTTTAAAAGCCCAAATGTTTCGTCAGCTTCACATCAGACGATCCACACAACCCCTATCTCCCCTGTTAGGATGAAAATGCTACGGCGCTCTGGGCTCGTCGCGACAGTCTGACTCGTCGGTCCCCTGCATTGCAGCGAGCACTGTTCTAGAAACGATACCAAGCCAAAATCGCTCTCGGATTACTGAACCTCTTTCTCCATTGCTGGGCTGGCCACCCCGCAAATTTCATGCTCTCCACCGTCAACGCTTTGGCGAACTGCACTGTCAACCTCCGTGACGGTACGAGATGGGGCCATCGGTAAATTAATCCGCCAACGGGATGAGGCCGGTCTAGAAGGCTCGGTTCCAGAGTAATGAACCCCTTGTGGCCGCGGACTGCCGCTACGGGGTGCACCCCAGCTAGCACTCTATCCTTGTTAAAGTTCAGAAGCTCGGGATTGGTTGTTTAATCGGGTTTAATCTACGGAGCACCTCCTGTCTGCCGATGGCCGTCTCCACCAATCATGCCCGGGCTACTCCAGGAACCCGGCATCTCGCAGAACACGCGGAGAAGGGAGGGAAGACGAAGCTCTCGTACATTTGAACTTTCGCCTCCAGCCTGTCGGCACTAAAAGCCTTGTGGACCTCTTGATTGAAGTACATAAAGGTGAGCCAAGCCGCTCTATAGTTGCTAGTCCAGATGATCTACACTTAGGCCAACCTTGGGACGAACCAAGACCACATTCTTTTCCATTCTTCTTCTTCTATTTACTCGACACCATGAAGTCCTTTCTTACCGCTCTTACCTTCGTCACGGCGGCGCTGGCAGCCAGCCGCACCTCCGCACCTTCTGGATGCTTGACTGTCAAGAAGTCTGGTGGCCAATACAGCACCATTCAGAAGGCCGTCGACGCCCTTTCCACCACCGACTCCGCCAAGCAATGCATCTTCATTGACCAGGGCACCTACAGCGAGCAGGTCCTCGTCCCCGCGCGGACGGCTCAGCTCACCATCTACGGATACACGGCCGATACGAGCAGCTACGCCGGCAACAAGGTGACCATCACCGCGAAGAAGAGCCAGGCCGACGGCCTCAACAACGACGCCAGCGCCACTCTCCGCATCAAGGCCAAGAACTTCAAGCTCTACAACGTCAACGTCGCCAACACCTACGGCAAGGGCAGCCAGGCCGTGGCTCTCAGCGCCTACTCTGACAGCGCATTCTACGCCAGCGCTTTTACCGGTTTCCAGGATACCCTTCTTGCCCAGCAGGGTAACCAGCTTTACTCCAAGTGCCTCATTCAGGGTGCTACGGACTTTATTTTTGGTCAGAAGGCCATGGCCTGGTTTGAGAAGTGCGACCTTCGTGTTGTGGCTGCCTCTCTCGGCTATGTCACTGGTAAATACCCACCTTCACACCGATATCAAGTGACAAGACGCTAATAAAAGTGATAGCCAACGGCCGTGCCAGCTCATCCGACAAGTCCGAATACGTCTTCAACAGCTGCAGCATCGCCGCCGCCTCCGGAAACACCGTCGCCGATGGCGCCTACTACCTCGGCCGTCCCTGGGGCCAGTACGCCCAGGTCGTGTTCCAGAAGACCTCCATGACCGGCGTCATCAACTCTGCGGGCTGGAAGCAGTGGAACGACGGCGACCCTCGCACCGCCAACGTTCTTTTCGGAGAGTACCAGAACACCGGCATCGGATCCCAGGGCACTCGCGCCAGCTTCTCCAAGAAGCTGAGCGCTGCCGTTACTCCCGCCAGCATTCTGGGCAGCAGCTACACCAGCGCGGCTTACTATGACTCCGCTTACATGTAAAGGGTGGTCAGGAATCTCTCGGCTGGAAATGCTTTGGGTTGCCGGGCAGGACCATATTCATTTTCTTCGTACATATTCTTTTACCGAATATATCCTCCAATTGCAATTGGAACTTTTCTGAATATCTACCTCTCGTGTTGTATGTTGTCCCGGTGTAACTTCACTTCCGCTTGTGGCATGATTCCCTCAGCATCCGTTACGCAGCGTGGACTGATTCGTCCCCCGCGATCGCTGGCGCTGTTCACAGACAGAAACAGCAAACTCAAAAGGAGTTGCTGCGCGTCCACTGTCTCTAAATTCCGCGATAAAAGATTGAGCTTCTTTCCTGCTCATCGTGGACTGCCCCTGCTAGTTATGGCCCGTGGTGAAACATTGGAAATTGAGGCTTAGTTTCAGGTACAAAAGGACGGGTGGGAGAAGAAAAAGGGCCCAGGCCGCGCAACATCTGCTCTCGTGCCAAGCGCTATGTTCAGCTGGTGTTACGTGACTCGGTTGACGACTGCCCACGCCAAAAAGTTCTGCCCATCCGCAATATTGTGTTCATTTCTGTTCCCGACAGAGTTCAGAAGCTCCTTGTTCTGAGAAAGAGGACAAACACGCCATAAGTTACACTACATATTAAACTCAATCTCGGAATCAAAGCTTCGACAGATTGGTCAGGGCCCAAGCCTGTTGCGAAGCCGAGCTAAGTCTACTTTTGCAGATGAGAAAGACTGCCGAATGATCCAAGTTAGCTTGATTGAAACAAATGACTGACAATTTGCACCATTGCTACTCAAGGTCACGCAAAATCGCTTTGTCGCGAAGTTTCGAATAGCATCGTGGCGAGCATATCGCCGTCTTGGTTAGCACAGGCCTTATATGTTTACAATCTAAATCCTTCACTTCTGGCGTTACTATACCATGACCAGTGCTAGTCCTAGCCCTTGTTATGTGACCAATCTGGACTCTTGTTCACGATCGAGTCCTGTATGTGATACTTATAGGAGAACGAATACGCTTCAGAAAAGGATCAGGTCACTCAAGTTGCGACGGTTGCCTTTCGATGTAGTGGAATATGGTCTAGGAATGTAGTTTGACGAGCAAACCTTTCGACCTTTTGCTTCTGTTTTCCTTGGAGGAGCATTTAGCGACAATTCTAGTTGAGGCCACCGTCTAGGGGAAGTCCTCGAATCCCTTAACAAGACGCTTTCCTGGGGTTGGTGGATTTCCTTGACGCCGATTCAAAGCCTCTCGATGGGGAAACTACATGAAATATGAATGTATGGCATAGGTTTCGTCTCGTGCGTTGCGCTCAAATAGATACTCTACGCCGCCAATTGCTGTTGTATGGGTTCGTTGAGGAAACCGCCCGGCTCAATCTCCTCCTCACAATTACGTATGCTGTCAGAACTTCTCTCAGCGTTGCACCAGACTCAAGCACCTTGGGCATCTCCGCATCTCCGGACGGCTCCTTGTCCCACCATAGAAATCTAGGATTGCAGCTACCATCACTAAGAATCCCTCAGGTGAGGCTTGCGTGCTTTACTCCGATGTCAATGCCAACAGCTTTCGCGCGTTCTCTGTATCATTTCTCTAACATGAATTCGAGCTCTGGCAGGCCGCAGTCCATTGCGAACGAGATGGCAAAAACTGAAGGTTCTCAAAGAGACTACGGTGTTAGTAGCCAACAACACAGCCATTGGCACATTGATGCTTTAAGTCAGGACGTCGCCATGCCGACTGTCTCATAGTATCTTCATATGGCCAGCTGTGGCTACCAGAATATCTATGGCAGTATTTTCTCATCGGCCTCAGGTATTACACGCGCCAAAGCATTGTTCACGATGAAGCGGGCATTGATGGCCTTTCTAAAGAAGTCGACACCGTCTTAATCAAACAGATCCTCTATACGACTGCAGCTAAGTATTAGTGTTAAGAGTCCAGCCTACGTAAGTCCATATTAAGGGGATTTTAATATATAAAATCTAAGCTAAGGAATAAAGGTTTCTAAAACGGAGGTTCTATAGAGGTTCTATAAAAAAAAAGCGCTTAAATAGGACCTCTATAAAAATAGTATAGTAAACTATAATAATATCCGGGCTAAGGCTTAGATTTATTAATCGGGTCTAGTTTATTATATATACCCCCCTATTTCGTTTTTAGAATAAATCCGTTATTAATCTATTTTTTAATTATAAATATTTTAAATAGTTAACTGCTTTATTTTAACCCGCTAACTAGCCGCCCGCGGTCCTTTTTATTAATTTCTATTAGGCCCCCCCCCTTTATAAAAAGCTTTTTCTTTTTAACCTTTACGTAACGATTTATAAATATTTTAATCTATTTATTTTTATACTTCTACTACTTAAATTTCGCTAATTTATTATAAAAATCTAATTTTTAATAAACTTATTATCCCCGCTATTATTTTTTATATATATAATTTCCTTTTTATATTTATATACCTATACGTATTTAAAAACCCTTTTTTAACTTAAGAAATAATTAAATAAATATTCTATATATTATTACTGCTATATTTTTTATACGCTATTATTCTATAGCTTTTTAGTTTTTTATTTATTATTAATATTTTAATAGTTTATTTTTATTAACTAGCCCGCTATTACTATTATACTCGCCGAGCCTATTGCCCCGTTTAATAATAAAAATAATATAGATAATAAAAAATTAGAGTTTAGTTCTAACTCCGAGCTATTATCTATTTACCTCTTTAAAAATAAGTCGGACGTCTAAATAATATATTAAACTTATATAGTATATCCGTTCTCTATTTATAAAGTCTACTAACTTTATGTTTAGCTAACGTTTAATAAAAAAGGTAAAAAAAAAAGAAAAAAGGAAAAGAAAAAGAAAGAGTATAAGCCTAAAGAGGCTCTTATACCGGGTACCCTATATAAAGTCCCCTACCTCCTTTATATATAGGCGCTAGCTAAGGGTAATAATACCCTAGTTAACGTCGGCTATTATAATTACCTCTATATACTAAGCCGCCGTTATTTATTTATTTATAAATCGCTAATTTGTTATAAAGCTAAAAGTATTATTTACTACGCTATTTATATTAATAGTAAAGCTAATTATTACTATAACCCTATATATTTACTATTATTATTTTTTATTTATTCTATAATTATTAACTTATTATTTTTAGTTTAACGACGCTATTAAAGCTATTTAAGTAAAGTTTTTTTAAATAGTCGAGGAGTATTATTAACTATTAACCTCTATTATAAGTAACCCCGCTTTTAAAGCTATTATATATTTATTTAATATCCGTTATTTATATATCGCTAACCGTTCTTTTTTTATTATTAATATAAGGACTTTATAGGTACCTTTAGCCGTTTATATATCGCCGCCGCTACTTAGACTAAGGCCGAGAATAAAGAAGCCCGCGCTTATTATAACGCCCGTATTATAACCGCCTCCCCCGTTATTAAAACGCCCGCCCCCTATATAACCCCCGCTACTACCCCTACCGCCGCTTTTATTATTAAGGGTACGGCTTTCTTTATTATAAAAGAGGCCCGTACTATTAATAAGTATTATTAAGCCTTTACCTCCTTTTATACTACTATAAATACTTTTTTTATATTTTCTTTTTTTATAATTAATTTATTTTTAAGCCGCGGCTCGTTACTAGCCTCTCCCCGCTTAAGCTAAGAAAAATAGCCGGCCCTCGGTTTTTAAACTTTAAATAGCCCCTTTTTATATTTATAATATTACTATTAGCTTTATATTACGCTTTATAGGGCTAAATAGTCTTTTAGTTTACGGGCTTTAATTTAATTACTTTTTTACTTTTTATTTAATACCTATTTCTTTTTTATTATTATAATTTATATAATTATTACGGGCTTTTAACGCTTTTTAATTTTATTTCGGTAATTTAGGTCGCTATTAAACTTTTTAGCGGGCCTATAGCGTAGTTCGAACTCTTTTAAAGCGTCTATTAAATAAAGTAAAGATAGGGGTTCCTATATTAGCTCTTAATAGCCCTCTTATTTAATAAAGACTTCTTTTTACTATCTATAGCCTACGCGCTTTTACTACGTTATAAATACTTCTTTAACTAATTAATAATCCCTATTATCTTTTTTAATTAAAGAGGGCCTCTTATTTATTTATTATTAGTTTAATAAAAGGTCGTTCGCTATATATTATAATATATTAATATAAAAATAAAGGTAAATATTATTAAATACGTTAAGCTATATAATAATAGGTTTTATAACCTCGACTACTTCGTATTTATAATATAGCTAGTTTAACTTTTTATTAAATTTAGGAGATTTATAATTACTTATATATAGCTATATTTTATTACTGATTTTAAAGCGCTTTACCGGCGCTCTTTATTTATTAACTAAGCGCTCTATCCGTTTTTATAAAGCGGCTATAATAGTTTAAATAAACTTCGTTATTTCTATAAGTTTTTATATTATAAAATCGGCTTTTATTTCCCGCTCGTTCGCCGCTTTTAATACGCTTTTTTAAATTTTTAAAAGCTCGACGTTATACCCGTACTCTATAAAAAAAAGTAAAAGCTCTATTATTAAAGCTATTTAGTTATTAAAGCTCCGTTAAATAATTAATAGTTAGTCCTTTTAATTATTTTAAGTATATATAATTATATATTATAAAATTATTTTAATCTTTTAGTTAAATCGTTTAGTTAACCCGTCGGTCTATAAATAAAAAGTAGTATTTAGGCACTACTCTATCCCTACTTTTATATAGAATCGGTACTAAAATTTATTAATTTAATTATTACCGTAATCGTTTATAATAAACCGAGGTATTTTATAAAATTAAAAGTAATAGTTAATAAAGCGGTCTATATAGGCCTTTACTTTTATAGATATTATTAGTTCGAAAATAACGGACTTTACGAAGTAGTTAACTATTATTTATAAAAACTAGGCGCCGCTCTTTAATAATAGGGAGAGGTTAGTAATAAAGTCTATTATTAAATTATTTTTTATCCGTTCTAGTATTATAAGAGGCTATAAAAGGCCGCGTTTAGCTTACTGCTATATAGTACCCTTTTATAAATATTATAATTTTAAATAAACCTCTTTATTATACTAAACTAGCTTAGTTAATAAAACTACCTAGATAAGATAGCTATAATAGCGTTTTTATTAAAGTAGTTCGTTATTAAAGATCTATAATAATACTAAATTATTTCTATTTAAAGCGCGTTATTATTATAATCTAAGTCTTCGTATTTAGGGACTTATAATTTCTTTTACTAAGTTAATTTTAAAAATACGTTAATACCGTATTCTATAATTTATAGTTTAAAGCTTAATTTAAAGGGGAGCGCCCTAGCTCCGTTTAATATTACTTTATATTTTAAAATATTATTTATCCTTTATTTTTATTTTTTTTATTATTATTAAAGCTCTGTTTATTTATAAAAATATTAGTTTTAAATAGCTCGGGTACTTTTATAGTTTTATTTAGTAGACCGCGCCGGTTACTAACTAAATAAAGTTAGAATTATTTAAATAATCCTTCCCCTCTTTTCGTTGTTTTAGCTAGTTAAAGCGTTTTATTTATATTAAAGAGCGCGTTTAGGGCGGCTAATAAACGGCCCTAAGTAGTACTT